>NW_026691866.1:1530697-1733377 GCF_020826845.1 Diceros bicornis minor
CCCCTCTGCACCCCTGACCCCTGACCCCCGACCCCTGCTCCCCTTGGGCCGGGCTCCAGCAGCACCACAGCAGCTGATGCCTGGCTAGAGTTTCAAGCTGTGGCTTTGACTCATCGCATCTCTGCTCCTTGACTCATCGCCCTGTGACCCGCTCAGAAACCACCCTCTGGTCCTGGGTTGGCTCTCATCCCCGCCTTCTCCCTGGAGTCTCACCCTAAGAGCCCAGATGTCTCTGCCCATCTTTCCTTTAAACATTTTCTGAGCAGAGCAGAGCTGATCTTAAAAACATAAATCATGTCTGTTTTGGCCAAATGCAGTGATTTCTCCCAGATTGAGAAATAAATCTGTTTATTAAAAATAATTCTGTTGCAACGAAGCAGGACTGGGGCAGATCTGAGCCGTGATCAGCGTGAGCCGCAGAGAGCAGAACATACAGCCTTCGCCCCTAAAGGTCAGGCCCAGATTATGGGGCTGAGAAAACACAAAAGATAAGGATGGACGAGGAGAATGGGATTTGGACAAGGATGTTCCTGCAGATGCCTGTGGAGACAGGAGGGAGGAGGGAGGACCAGGGCCTGGGACAGATGCCCTTCCAGGTCCCGTTGGAGAACCGCCAATCCTGCAAGGCCGGCCTGCATCAGGGCCACACCGGACACCAGGGGCCCCAGGGATGCTCTCGCTGCGGTGACTTGACAGCAGGAACATCAGAGGGAGGTACAAACTTCATGAGCACTGTCCAGGGATCCTCACTCCAGGCCAGACCCCAGGCTCTGCCTGTAGGTACCACCCGGGGCCACGTCCACAGGGGCTGCCACAGTCCTGTCACCAGAACGACAGTGCGGAGGGTGATGATAGCATCTGTGGTTCATTAAACATGACGCCGCCTTTCTGCAAAGCCGTCAGCCCTCCTGGGGCCCAGCTAAGAAATGGCCTATAAAACCCTGACTCATGACCTCAAAGCACGTTTGCCAACATAAACAGCCTTCTCGGCAACTGTGTCCAGGGTTTATCCGTGTGCAGTAATTTCACACCCCTGACCTTTAACACGTCCACGGTCTGACACCTCCCCCCAGAAGCTCTCCCCATCAGCAGCACTGAAGCGTCCAGAACATGCTCGACAGTCGTGGGAGCCCAGGGCCCTGTCCCTCTGGGTGACAAGTGGCAGCCCTCTGTCCTTTGCCAGTGGACATGTCGGCACACACGGGCCACTGCCTTCGTGGTGGTCTCCAAGCTGCCAGGGAGGAGGAGCTCAGCCCTGTCCCCTTTGTTTGTTTCCATGGTAACCTTGAGACTCAGGGGCAGGCCTCCTCCCTGGCCAGAGCTGTCAGGCCCTCCTCTGCCCACGTCACCCTGGGCAGAGCGTGGGGTGTGCAGAGGACAGACAGTTGCAGGTGGGGACCCTGTGCAGGGCTCACCTGGAGCTCACCTGGGGCTTCACCTGAAGGTCAAGAGGCCACAGGGATGGTGATGACTGAGCTTGAACTCCACCCCAGATGGTCTCATTCCCAGGCCAGTTATCTTCCCAGAGAACCCAAGGCTTCCTGAGTAACTGTCAGACCAGGAAGGGTGGTCCTACACCTCAGGCACCACTGTGAACCAGAAGGTGGTGGAGCCTGGTGGCCTGGTGCCTCATAAAGACCCAGGAAGTGCTTTCTTCCCTCTCCCTCCTCCCACGTCCCTCCTCCCTCCTTTCCTGCCTCCCAGAGGCACTAGGCCTAGACTGGGAACAAGCCCCCACCTCACTGAGCCCCCAGTTTGGATGAGGGACGCCCTCGGAGACGTCCCTTGAGTGAAGCTCTGTGACCCGGCTGCCATTGGAACGCCCACCCGTTCTGGGGGTTGGCTCTACCTCCGCCCTGGGGCCTGGAGGACTTTTCCAGAGCTTGACTAGAAGCTCCCAGGCCCCTGAGCACACTTTGCTCTCCAGCTCGCAAGAATCTCCCCCAGATTCCCGGGCCCTGTCCCAGCCAGGCCCCTCGCTCCTGCCAGGCCTGGGAGCCAGGCCATCGGCTCCTCTCGGGTGACAGTCAGCAATCCTGGGACGCTGCGGGTTCCAACGCAGAGAAACAGGTGCGTGTGTTTGGGGAGAAGAGACTCCGGTTCCTGCCAGGTGAAGTGACCGACGACGGAGGGAGGCTCCTCCCGGTCACAGAATCGGCCATCACAGGTCCCTCCACTCTTTACATTTCTGGAGGCCACCTGGGAAGTGACGGGTCCCCAGGGACTGGTAACATGATGGACAGCAAGTAATTAGGGGTGGATTCTCCCTGTTTGCAGCGTCTGGGGCCGCTGTGTGCACAGCAGATCAGGTGAGGACGAAAAGGGGTGCTCAGGGCTGTGGGGAATGGGTGGGCATGGAGATTGGACCTCTGCCCACCCTGCCCCATGGGCCCCCACCCGCCCGAGCCCAGCGGTCTCTCTGCACCTTCACTCCCTCCCAGCCAGGGCCCCTGGATGAAGAAGAGGAGATGGCTCTGCAGCCGTAAGTCCCGCACCCCCAAATCCAGACCCAACGCCAAGCCCTGCAGTCTGTCGGCCTGTTGAGGGCGTGACTCGGGGAAGGAGGGAGCGGGGTGCACGGGCCTGCAGCTTCACTCAGGGGACAGAGAAGCAGCGGTGAGCACAGTGGGAGATGCCCGCCAGGTGAAGGCCCACGGCTGCGGGAGTCGGCCCTGCACAGAGCCAGCGAGCCAGACCCGCAGCAGCAACACGTGCAACCCGGGCCACGTGGACTCCTCTGACTGAGGGTGTGGCCTGTGGGCTCCATGCTGGGTCAGGTGTCCCTGCCACTGGGGGACATTTTAGGGCACAGTGTGCATGACCTTGGGGATCGAGGTGAATTCCAGTAGGTGAGGAGAGGCCACCTGTCTGCTCCTATTTTATATCTGTGTTTTCAGTAACTCCATCAGGTCGGTCTGGGCCACTTTAAGGAAGCCCCTGTCCCACTCCTGCCCCAAGTGGCCAGTCTGTAAGAAGAGCTGGGCAGGCCTGGAAGACACAGCACAGAGCCGCAGCAGAGGCAGGGGCAGCTCGGGGCCCGGGGGCGTCAGCAAGCCGAGCCAGAGGTGGCTGTCGCTGGACATCGCAAACTACACCAACTGTTATGGTCAAACCGACTGTTGGGGGACAGTTAGCTAAAGTTCCAGGTTTCTCTTTGTGGTGATGAAAATGCCCCGAGACTGACCGTGGTGATGGTTGCACTTATCTACGAATAAGCCAAAACCATCAAAGGGCACCCTTTCAATGGTGAATGTGTGGTGTGTGAATTACAACTCAACAAAGCTGTTTAAAATGAATGAATGAACAAATAAATAAATACAGTGAAAATGGAAAAAGAAAAGGATCTGTGAGCTCCTCTAGGTGTTGGGTGTTGGAGATTTCCAGAGGTTCCGGGTCCCCTCTCTGAGGCCGAGCACCTCACCTCAGCCAGCAGGACCTCAGTTTACTCGTGTGTAATTAAGAGATTATCACACACACACGCACCCTGCCATGGGGCCGTTTGGAAGGTGAAGGCGATAATAGTCTTCAGCACAGCCTGACACACAGAGGACATTAAAAGCCATTGCTGCATTCATTATCTGAGTGTTAATATATTACTGAGAGGGGTCCTGAACCATTGCCATAGCGAGTCTCTGCAGAGGTCAGAGGCTCCTCAAGGCCAGGGAGCTGCCCGAAGGGGATGGGACCGAGGGCGCAGATGTCCTGCAGGAGGGTCAGGTGGGGCAGCTAATGGGGCAGGTGGATGGCCTCACCCAAAAGCCACCCGCCCAGCAGTGGGGACTCACTTGGAGGCTCCGCTCCCACCCTGCTCCCTCCAGGTGGAGAAAGTGAGGTCAGCCCGGCAGAGCTGAAGGAGGTGGGAAGGCCACTGAAGACTCTCTATGAGTCACCTGGCGATTTCCCAACCCTGAGTCATGCCATCCCTACTGGGACTAAGCACTGGTATGATTTGATTTAAGTTGCATGAGAAGTTGATGACTGTATCTAAAGTACCATTGTTGCTACTAATATTATTACTACTACACTTACAACTCTGATGATGATACTAGTAGTATAGTAACAAAAATATTTATTAAGTATTTATGTGCCAAGCACTTAGCATAGTGGTATCTCATATATCTAAATAGGCATTTTTACAATATCATCATTTACTTTCTCATTATTGATAATACACAATAATAGTCACGAATAGTCAAGCCATGGTATAAGCAAAAGGTTAGAAACAAGCATTTGATTTACCAAAAGGAAGGTTTCCCATTCCTTTGGAGCCTCCTTAACCCTTCTTGAAGGAAGACAAATGCGTCCTCTTGTGGCGTCACCAGCACTGCTTCGACTGCCTGACACACTTAGCTGTGTGACTTTGGGATATTAATAAATGTCTTTCAGCCTGTTTCCTTACAGCAGAATGGAGACAATATTGCTTACCTTGTAGGAATGTTAGGGTGAAATGAGAAAATATACATCAAGTGCCTGAGACATTTTAGGCATTTAAAGTGAGCAACTTGAATTTTACCCATATACAGCAATGATTGTCAATTGGGTTGGAGGAGAAGACATGTTCTCCTATAGAAGCCTATCAGAATTTCTTTTATTTTTTTATTTTTTATTTTTTTGGTGAGGAAGACCGGCCATGAGCTAACATCCTTTGCCAACCTTCCTCTCTTTTTTTTTGCCTGAGGAAAATTGGCCCTGAGCTAAATCTGTGCCCATCTTCCTCTATTTTGTATGTGGAATGCTGCCACAGCATGGCTTGATGAGTGGTGTGTAGGTCTGTGCCCGGGATCCGAACCTGCAAACCCCGGGCCACTGCAGCAGAGTATGCAAACCGCTACACCACTAGTCATCAGAATTTCTGAGTGAGGCCTTTTTAAAATCATATATGATCTCCCCCAAATGGACATTCTTTTCTCCTCTTTTTCTTTCCTCCCCCTCTCAACTCCAGAACTATGGCTATGTCAAACAACTTTTCCTGATGAAAGACTTTTATGTTGGGATAGAGTGGAAGAAAGCTTGAGAACTTTTGATAAAAGTAGTAGTTTCCAACTTCCCTGTATCAGATCACTTGGGGATCTTGATCGAAGCAGATTCCCTGGCTGAACTACCTAACAGAAGTTCTCAAACTCTAGTATGCATGCACACGAAGTGCAACTTCCTTTGGATTGCTGACAGTGAAAGGGAGCAGGGAGGGGGAGAGAGGAGAGAGATGAGTTTTGTGTTTAAGAATGAAGAATCCAGTTGACTTTCTGTAAATTGTTAAGGGTCGCATTCTGCTTTACTATGTCTCCTTGTAACTAACTACCCGAATTTATGCATTGTGAAAGATGGGTCTGTGAAGAAAACATCACAGGGACTGACGCCCTGTTAAGGGAAATGCTCCTGACTAATAATGCCAAAAACCACTCTCCTAAACAACTCCAAGAAGGTATAGTAGATTGATACTCTTTCTTCCCCTTTACTAGTGCAAAGAGATGTTAGGCTCATTGAAATCTTACAATCATGCAGAACTTCCCTAGGGATATAATAAGGTTTTGGTGAATATAATTTTAATCATTCTCTTTGAGTTTAAGGAGTTTTAACCATTTCTTTCTGATATGCTTGTATCTGTTTCCTCCTAGGTCCGACGTTATATCACTAAACAGGTTGTGTGAAAGGTCGATAGAAAGAAGTCAGAAATAAGTGCCGTGGAATAGAGCAACGTACTTGTGGTTACTGGATAGTGTTCTAGATCACCACTGTCAAATAGAAATAAGACGCAAGCCACACATATAATTTTAACATATAATTTTAAACTTTCTATAGCCACATTAAAGTAAAAAGGCAAAATTAATTTTAATAACTATTTTATTTAACCCAATATATCTAATATATTATTCCATCAGGTGCTCGATATCAAAAACGATTAATGAAATATTTTACTGTTGTTCCATACTAAGTCTTAGGAATCCAGTGTATATTTTATACTTACTGCACATCTCATTTTGGACTAGCTACAGTTCAAGTGCTCAACAGCCACATGTGGTTAGTGTCTGTTCTATTGAAGAGCACAGGATTGATATTATTGAATAACAGCAATCTGCTGGGTGCTTATAACCTATAAAGGGGGCCACCCTTATAGGTATCAACAAATTCCAATCTTTCAAATGAATGGGACTACCAAAGGCAATACTTAGGTATATTTTCATATTTCAATCAATTTTTAAAATCAGTCTGAATCACCAAGGAAATGACCCTTGTCTTTGGGTCACTAAGGTGATTTCTTAAATGAGATATGTTTTGTTCTTTGTGAAATAACTACACCTAAATGAATTTTTCTTAAGGTCCTTATTTTAAGTATGGCCAAAACTATGGCTAGGATTGAAAGTTTTACGTTTAGAGCAACATTGTTTTCTTGATTTGTTTGGCCTGTAGTCTGAGAGAACAATGTTACTTCTTATTTGGTAAGCTGTATAGAATTTAGATTATGACTGCTAAGTTTCCCCTTTAGCATTTTCAGCTGTCCCAGTAAGACATATGGAAACGATAGAGATTCTAGAACGCTTGACTCCACTCTCTGCCAGTGAACTTATACCATATGCAGAAGTATTAACATCCAATATGAACCAGCTATTGAATTCAGGGGTTCTGTGGAGAATGCTTCAAACAGTCAATAAACTATGGATGGTTCTTAAAACTGTGATGCCTAGAAGGTAATTTCAGTGTATTGTTACACGTGATAGATAAGTGTATAGCAGTGATTATATACAATAACCTAAACTTAATGGGTGAAAAAAACTGTTGAGTGTTTAACAATATAAAACCCCTCTGAACACTACTAATTAGAGTCATTATAACTTTAAGAAAAAGCATAAATTTGATCTTAAGAAACAGACAGAAACTATAAAGTATTTCCAACTTGAGAAACTTTTTTAAAAGTGAGTTCTCCTCTATAGGCATCTGTCATTTGTGGCTAATTGTGATTTAGATCACTATTGTGTCTTGCATCATTGTGGTGGCTCCACATTTTGCTGCACATTAAAATCACCTGGAGAGCTGTTAAAACTCTTGATCCCCAATTGGAACCCATGCCAATTAAATCAGAATGTCTGCGGATGGGAGTCAGGCATTAGTATTTTTTTTTAAGATTCCCCAGTTGATTCCATTATGCAGCAATGTTTAGAGAACACTTGACTAATTATTTCTTCTTTAGTCAAATGGGTCTCTGCTGGTCCATAGATTGCATCAGAAACACCTGGTCAGCTCTGAAAAACAGGATACTGGGCTGGCTTTCCCTGAGATATCAGATGCTTAATGTTCAATTAAGTAATTTCGATGCGAAAAAGAAAAGCATACACTTGAAAAATACTGTAAGAATTTTCATATTTTTAAACAAGGCAGTTTTGTAGGCTTCTAAGATTAAATACAGCAGCTCCTGTTTTGTTTTGTTTTAAACTGAGGCTTTGGAATATTTTATGTGAGTAGGAAACCTCTAGGAGCTCAGAAAAGGTTGAAATAAATGGTTTCTAACTAAATGCAGCGCACATTCTTGGATCAGTTTTCAAAGACTGGTCAAAACCTGCTGTGTTTAAATAATAACATGCTGTTTTTCATCACATTCACTGATGATGTAAACAAAATGTGTAACTATATTAGTAAATGTTAATATTCATGTATTTTAAGTTAAGGTTACAAAATTTGTCACAATGTGATTTTTTTATTCAAGTGAAAACAGATGTGTGCAGCTATTTTGAATATTGGTTTATAAACATTCCTATTCTTTATCAAATGAACTTGTAGTTTTTTGTGTTTTCTTTCACTACTGTTCACCTGAAAGGAACAGTTCAAGGGACTGGAATCCAGGACTGTCTGGCTCCAGAGCCTACGTGTATCCATTTCTGTTAAGGCCACACACGTCAAATGGCCACACAAGGCTAGAGTGAGTTGAGAGCCTTAGGAACTGAGCGGAGGAAAATCGTAGTACTTTCCCTGGAGCAGTTACTTAAACAATTTGATATTTAAAAAAAATTGTAAAAGCAGAATAAAAATTTGAAGTTTTTTTAAGTATTGATAAATTATCCTTCATTCCATTGTTTTAACAGCAAGTTACATTTTTTATACTTTCCCTCTATCTTTGCTTATGCATATATATTTTCACATAATGGAATTCATAATACCCAGTAGGGAGTCTGCTTTCTTTCATTTAACTTTATATGAAATTTTTTTGCAAGTTGTTTAGTTTTGATAATTATTTTACTGGCTTCATAATGATCAAACTGATATATCATAACCGTATAGGGTGCTATTACTAGACCGGGAGGTTGATGACTTTTTTCAGGATTACAGTAGGCACTGTTATCAACTGAGGTATTTTTACTTTTTCTTTCTTTTGGATTACTCTTTTAGGATAAATTTTTGAGCCTGAGATTACTAAATTGAAAGGTAGAATTTATCTTTAGCACTGTACATTTTGCAATTTGGGAAGATGCAGTAAAACTGAAAGGGAGGCAAACAAATCCACTCTCCTCCCGCTGCTCCCCCTGCAGCAAACCTCTCCCCAAACTAGTTGCTCAAACTTGAGAAACTGTCTCAGGTTTTGCTTTTTTGAGACACTAGTACTGGAGCCAAGCTTAAGTTACTCACAAATTGACAAAATCACAATTTGGAGAGATCATGATTAACTCCCTACCTTCGAGGAAGCTGAAGTGTACTTCGTGGCAAAGAATAACAACGGGGTGTTAGGAGGGACAGAGGCGGATGAGCCTTGATGGAGCAGAAGCCGCCGGGGCGGGAGCGCTCTAGAGCGTTGCTCTGGGTGGACTCGCTATCCGGGGAAGCCTGGAACATCCTGAGGTTCTGGGGCCAGTCGTCAACCAGCCTTGTCGCCTGGCCGGGCTCGGGCGTCTGGCAGTTCCCGCCTCCGTCTGTGCCACACCCGGGCGCCGTGAAGGTCGGAAGCGGGAGCTGAGCGGCACTGCCGGGCGCTCTGGGAAGAACCCGGCGAGGCTTCAAAGGGTTTCCTTTCGGTTGGTCTACAGACCTGAAGAATGAGACTGCGAGTTTCCAAGGAAACGGATGCACGGGTTAAGTCGCCAGTTTCAAAATCTCAAAACGGAGAAGACTTTTCCTTTAAACCCTGCGGTCTGCGAGCGTCCTTCGCTTTTCAGGCGTTCCCCTCCGGGCCACCAAATCCTTTGCGTCGGTTTTTATTGCGGAGGCTTCCCTCGGGGGCTAGGGTGCGCGCCCCCTCACCTCGCGCCGGGATTGGTTGCTTGGTTTCTGCTCTGGCGGGTGATTGGGTGCTGGGAGTCGAGGGGGCGGGAGGCGGGAATTCGTCCGGGAGAGCGCAGGCGCGTGGCCTGGAGAGAGCGGAGGAGGGAGCGGGGGAGGCGCCGGAGTCCGCGCTGGGCCGGGGAGTGGCAGCCCGGTGAGGAGGCGAGAGGGTTGGGGCCTCTCCTCTCTGCCAGGCTCCGCCGCGTGTGCTCGCGGATACCGTTTCCTTTTCTCCCGGGACCCGGAGCCCAGGCAGCGCTGCCTCGGTTTTCCTCAGAACAGGCCAGCCTGTCTCTCGTGGGGCGGCGCGCAGCCTGCCCGAAGGGAGCCTTCTGCTCTCGCCTGGCCGCCGTGCGGGCCGTCGGGGTGCCCGCGTCCCCGGGCCTCGGAGGTCTGAGCACGCGGAGGCCGGAGGGAGCCTGTCCCGACCCCCGGGGAGCAGGGCCCGGGCCCCCTCGGGCCCCCGCTGACTCGTGGCGGCGGGGGCGGCGGCGGGAGGCGGATCGGGGCCTCGTCCTTTATCCCCTGGGGGATGGCGGCGACTGCGGGCGGGGTGGATTTCTAGGCTGTATCTGAGGAGCTAGCCGGCGTTGCGTTATTGGCTGCGGTGAAGGGGTTAGGGTCCACCAAATCTCTTCTCAAGAGTCGCACAGATAGAATCACAGAATATTGGAACTGGGAAATACCTCAGAATAGTGGTTCTTAGCTTGTTTGGGAACACATAGGCTGGGGGTCAGGGTATAATTGGCTTCATAAGCTGTTGAGTTGCTCTTTTAGCCATCCCTCCATCCCCAGGTCGAATTCGTCGTTTTTTTTCACTATTGCAAGGAAGTCCTCAGTTGATAACAGTGCATATCAGTCTCCCCTCTATTTTCAGTTATTTTATTAGGATATAGTTCTGGGAATGAGAAATCCACGGACATTCTCTTCAGAGAAACGCAGTCATGTACCAAGACTTCTGCACGCAATAGCAAGAGAGCACAGTCTCTGACTTCCGTCTCTGGATCCTAGATTGAGCATAGGTGGTTTAGAAGAGGTGAGGATTAAAGTAGATCACCTCCTCTGTGTCAAGTAGGGAGTTTAGGCACGTTCTATCCATTACCTTACTTAATTCTTATCTCAATGCCTGGCTAATTTTCGTCAAAACTCTATCAGGTAGATAATCGTATCTCCATTGCACAGATGAAGAAACAGACTGAGGTTCAGTGATTCACACAGTGGGACTCACACTTAGGCTTGCTTTACTCCAAAGCCCATCTTCTTTTCATTATACCCTTCTGACCTTTACATCAGAATTATCAAGCACCTACTGTGCGCCAAGGCATTTTCTCCCTTACAACAGTTTTTCAATTAGGGATTATTACAGATAAGGATCTTAGTCTAGAGAAGTGAAGACATGATCAAGGAAACACATCTGAGTTGTGGGAACCTGATCTAGAACTCGTACTTCTACCTCCTGGTCCACAGCTTTGGCAGAGTAGGGACACAAATCCGGATTTGTCAGATTCCGAGACATGTTCTCAACCACTGTGATGGTTAAGACTAGGAAATTCTTTTACTTGCATTTGTTTTGTTTATACATTTAGGAATCCCCTTTTTATTTCTAGACTTCTGTCCTAGTCTAGTTGGGTATCTGGTTTTCTTTGAATGGCATTGTTTCAGTCTTGATTTTCGTTTCTGCTGCAGTTAGGAATCTAAGTAAACAAGAAAGCATGACTCTTCAATATGGTCTGAATGTACAGTTGGTGGGGTGAAGATGAACTTTCCTTGTAAAGCTTGTCCATCATAGCTTGCTATAATGAATTCTGCAAGTATTTTTCAGCAGTTAAGTCTTTATTAAGATAAAGATGCTGATAATTCATAACATATACTGAATCTGTGACTACATTCATTTTCTCAGATAGTAAATGGATTGAAAATATTTGCTGGGTTCATGGAAGAACATGTAAGCTTTTGAAAAATAATCCTAATCGCTATAAACTGTACATGGTTAGGAGGCAAAGGAGAATATTCTGAAAACTATTCTCAGCTCATTTGGAACTTCTATTTACTTTACGGAATTACTACTTTCTACAAAGTATTTACTGTCTTTTACACAGAATACTATATTTCTCACCATATTTTTTGAGATGTTTCAATCATATAGAAAATTAATAGACAAATGAGTAAGCCAACTTTCCAGAGTTGTTCCATCTTAATATTTTGCCATATTTACTTTATACCTTGTTTGCAAGTAACATTACTAGTATGCTGAATTTATTCTTTTTCTTTCCTAGACGTGTTGTTATACTTTTGTTACATATGTATGTATCTGTAAACAATATAGAGCATTACTCTACCTGTTTTTAAACTTTGTACAATGATATGATACTGTACCTATATTTGTTCAGAAGTTTTTTTAGTTGCTTAACATTATTTTTAAGAAGTAGCCTTATTGATTGTTACTTCTATTTTAATTGCTGTATAGTATTCCATTGTATGAATGTACCAGAATTTTTTTATCCAGTTTCCTTCTGACAGACATTTAAGTTGTTTACATTCTTTTGCAATTCTAAACAATGCTGCTATGAACTTTCTTATGCATGTTTCCTTATGTTCCTGTGGGAAAGGTTTTGGATCTATACATAGGACTGGACTTCCTGGTGTTGGGTATCTTCAACTTTGCTAGAAATTGTTAATTTCTGTCCAAAGTGGTTGTAGTGATTTACACTCTCTAGCGGTATCCTCCATTAAGTTGTCTTCAAAGGTATTAGTGTACTCTAGTTTTACAGAAATGATGGTGCTTGCATCCTTAAGGCACAAATTGCTTTGTTCATTTCTTTTATGCCTATATGCTTTTAAGTCCAACATAATTTTAGGGAGAAAGATAAAGGAATAAGGTCTAGATTGAACGAAATACTAATTCTCCCTTCTGCTATTGCTATGTTCCCTCAAGTACAACTTTACTGCTTGTTGTGTTTGTACTTGTGATGCAGACAGACCCTAATGAAGTAAAGTGTTTACTGATTTTTTTTTTATTGTTTTTGTGTCAATAGATTGTCCGAGGATTAAAAAGTAAGCAGCATTGTTTGTTGGAGAGCCCTACAGGAAGTGGGAAAAGCTTAGTCTTACTTTGTGCTGCTTTAGCGTGGCAACAGTCTCTTCTTCGTGGTAAGTATTTGGTTGATATATTCAGCTTGATTATTGGGACTTGAAAAAAATATAATAAAGTACTTTTTATCCAGAATGATTCATTTAAGGAAATAGCAGTAACTAAGAATATACTTTTGGTCTTTCTTTTAATCCTCCCTGCTTGATATTTTAATGAATCTCAATATAAACGAATACTCAAGTGGTTGTGCCTTTATTACATTATTAATCTTTGACTATTATCTTTTTGTAAGTTATGTAAATTGATGATAATTTCTCTATAAATGTCTCTGACAGCATAAGTGTTTCTCTCCTGTCCTAATTTGATGCTACAGATAGGGTGACCAACTTGTCCAGATTTGCCAGGTACTTTCCCAGGTTTAGCCCTGAAAATCTTACAGCCTGGGGAACCTCCCAATCCTGGGCAAATTCGAGTGGTTGCTCACTCTAGCTGCAGAGGATGATTAATGTTTGTTTAATTAGAAATATTATGAATAGAGGTTCTTTCACTTTGAGGGAAGCCAGCGGATGAAAGGTTAAGCGAAAAAGCTGAAGTGCCGTTGTCACGTCGTTGTACGTGCCACTCAAAGAGTGTTACAAACGATGGCGAGGACCGAGGAGCTTCACGTCATTTCAACAGTCCAAGTACACCACCTTCTGAAAGAAATGGCACTTCATCAACTTGTCAAGGTAGGTTATATTTTTGCCTGGGTCTGTTGGTATGTGTAATAGGAACCTTCATTACTGTTGTTATGAGACCTAATTTGATAAATTTGATGAGCATAATTCATTAGGTACCTCCATCTAATTTCTCTGGAATTATTTTTAGATAACACAAGAGTGGTCAGAAATCCTTGGACTACTTTATTCTTGGCTTGGCTTTTAATTGATTTGGACATTTTGCTAGCTTAAATCATTTTTTGAAGCAGGCAAGGCAAAATAAATGATATTCAGAAATTGATGTTATTTGTAGGCAGGATTGTTAATTATAAGTTAGAATTTTAGAAAACATTGATTTGTATTGTAAGACAAAATCTAGTTAGCCTCATTCATTCTTGATAAGTTTGCATGAACTTCTGAAGTATCCTGCATGTATCCAGTATCCTGCATGAGGATGAGATATGTTTTAGGTATGATCCTTGAATAGTTCTAATTAGATTTATTTAAGTGAAATATATTAAGAATAACATAAGACTCTTAATTTTTAAAAAATATTTCTCTGGCTTTGACTATATGGAAAAGATTGGTCGTTATTTGCCTAAGCCAGAAACCTAGGAGACATCCTGTACACGATGCTCTACCTTATTTCTCCGTGCAAATCTCTATCTCCATTGACAACTCCCTGGTCCAAACTACCATCTCTTGTTTAGAGCATGCAATAACTTCTTTTCCTGCTTTCACTCATGCCATTCTTTAACTAATCACTGGCAGGGAGAAAAGAGGTGGCCATGACTGACTTAAGTCTCAACGTATCCACTTCCTAAAATCAAGAATGGAGTCATCTTCCTCTAAAGCACATGACTATGTGTGGAGGAGGGTGGCTGCTGGAACCCAAGTGTGATTCTGTTAGGAGTGAGGAAGAGGAGATGGAATAGTTACTGGAGAGGTGACCAATAGTGTTGTCTACACTGTTTTGACCCTTTTGACTTTCTTTCCATTCCTTCAAAGGGTCATGCTTTCTTCTGCCTCAGAGCCTTTGCTTGTGTTAGTGTCTCTTCTGAGGAAAGTTACATCTTCACCTTGTTATCCTCCTCTTCCATTAGGTATCGCTTAAATTTCACTTCCTTGAGGGAGCCATGCTGACCTTTCCGTTAGATCAGATTTGGTTTCCCTGTTATTTTGTGTCATCTCACTGTGTTTGTCTCCTTCACAGCACTTGTCTGTGAAGTTTTTATTATCCATGTGTCTGTGTGCATCTTTTATTGATCTCTGCTTCCCCTAGCAGACTGTGTTCTCCATGAGGTCAGGAGCCATGTCAGTTTGCTTACCATTGTAACCCTGGAACCTGGCAGAGTGCTTGGCGTATAGTAGGTGCTAGATAACTATTTGTTGTGTGAATGACTGGAGTTGATTTTGAGCTAATTATAGAAACTCTGGTTTATAATATTTATATACAACCTGTATTTTTTTTAGAAAAGCTTTATTGAAACATACTTGACAAAACAAACTGCATTTATTTAAATGGTACGCTTTGGGGTCCTCGCGTCAGGGCCTGAGCAGGGCCCTCCTGGCGAATCGAGGCGCGCGCTGCCTCGCCGCCCCCTCGCACGGGGAGGGGCGGGGGCTGGGGGCGAGCGCGCCTGCGCACCGGTGCCTTGTCCCAAGTTCACGTGTCTCGAGGGTGGCACTGCGGGTCTCTGCTTGCAACGGCGGCGCTAGAGCGGAGCGTGGGCTGCGGCGGCCGGAGTCATGGCAGGACAGGCATTTAGAAAGTCTCTTCCCCTCTTTGACCGAGTTTTGGTTGAAAGGAGTGCAGCCGAAACTGTAACCAAAGGAGGCATTATGCTTCCAGAAAAATCTCAAGGAAAAGTATTGCAAGCAACAGTAGTAGCTGTTGGATCGGGCTCTAAAGGAAAGAGTGGAGAGATTCAACCAGTTAGTGTGAAAGTGGGAGATAAAGTTCTTCTCCTAGAGTTGGGAGGCACCAAAGTAGCTCTAGACGACAAGGATTATTTCTTATTTAGAGATGGTGACATTCTTGGAAAGTATGTAGACTGAAATGAATTACTATTGAAATGGCATCACGTGAAGCTGCCCATTCCACTGAAGTACTGAAATTTTTCATCATGTAAATAATTTCCATGTCTCTCTTTTATAATAAACTAATGATATCCAAACTAATGACATCCCGTGTCTCTAAAATTTAGTTTCACTGTACTGATATAAACATTTCCAAATAAAAATATATAAATGAAAAAATATAAAATAAAATAAATGGTACGCTTTGATAAGTTATGGCCTCCACCATAAGGTGTACCTCCATGAAACTTTCAGTCAGCGTCAAGATAGTGAACATACCCATTACCTTCAAAAGTTTTCTCATGCACCTTTGTTATCCCTCCTTCCCACCCCTCTGTGACTTTCTCTCCCCAAACAACCACTGATTTGCTTTCTATCACTATAGATTAGTTTGCATTTTCTAGAGTTTATATAAATGGAATCAGACAATTTGTACACCAATTTTGTCTAGCTTCTGTCACTTAACATAATTCTTTTGAAATTCATCCATGTTGTGTGTGTCAACAGTTTGTTCCTTTGTGTTGCTGAGTAAGGTTCTGTTCTATGGATATACTACAAATTGTTTATCCAGTCACATGTTGATGTATATGTGAGTTGTTTCTAGTTTTGGGCTATTACAAATAAAGCTGCTATGAACATTTGTATGTCAGTCTTTGTTATGGACATGTGCTTTCCTTTTTATGGGCAAATACATAAGAGTAGAATGAGTGGATCACTTATGTTTAACTCTTTAAGAAACTTCCAAACTGTTACCCAAAGTGTTTATACATTATACCATTTTACATTCCCACCAGCAGTGTCCGAGAGTTCCCATTTCTCTACATCTTTGCTTACACTTGGTATGGTCAGTCTTGTCTGCCATTCTGATAGGCATGTAGTGTGGTATCTCATTGTGGTTTTAATTTGCATTTCCCTGATGACTTATGATGTTGAGCGTCTTTTCATGTGCTTATGAGCCATCTGTATATCTTCTCTGATAAAATGTCTTTTTGAAACTTTTGCCTGTTTTTTTTTTCTTATTGTTAAGTTTTGAGAGTTCTTTATATATTTTGAATACAAGTGTTTTTCTATCAAATATAGTTTTAGGTTTTACTGTTAGGTCTAAAATCCATTTCGAGTTATTTTTGGTATATGGTGTGAGGTATGGATCCAAGTTCATTTATTTTGCCTATGGATATCTCATTGTTCAGCACCATTTATTGAAAAGGCTATCCTTTATCCACTGCATTGCCTTTGTTCCTTGGTAAAAAATCAGTTGTCAATATATACACAACTTGCATTTTAGCATCATTGTGAGTTTGGGCTGTTTAGAATAGTCTCTTGAAGCATCAGATGCGATAAATCAGGGTTGGATTCTTTCCATTTTTAAGCAAATTCTTTAGTAAGATATAAGCTAAATACAGAAAAGCATACAAATCCTAAGTGTATAGCTTGATGAATTTTCACAAAGTAAACACACTCGTGTATCTACCACCTAGATAAAAATAGGACATTACCAACACCCTACAGCCCCTTCTTATGCTCTTTTCTAGTCACTATCCTTTCTCTCCACAGGTATTAGCTATCCTCCCTTCTGTCACCATTGATGAGTTTTGCCTCTTTATAGAAATGGAGTGATATCTGTACTCTTGAGTCTGTGTACTTTTGCTTAACATTGTATTTTGGGGATTCATTTGTGTTGTTGCATATAGTAGTAGTTCTTGTTGTGGTATATTATTTACTTCTATGAACATATCACAGTTTATTAATCCGTTCTGCAGTTATTAGACATTTGGATGGTTTCTACATTAGGCTTTTAATGCTTTTATGAACATTCTTGTTCATTCTTTTGCAAATAGGTAAGTATTTTCTGTTGGATATATACCTAGGAATGGCATTGCTGGTCATAGTGTATGGATATGTTCAGCTATAGTAGAGACTGCCAACATTTTCCAAAGTGGTTGAACCAGTTTATGCAACCCCTTCCCTACATCCAGTAGTATATGGGAATTACGTTGTTCAGCATTCTTGTTAACACTTGCTATGTCCAGTCTTCTAAAATTTTAGCCATTCTGGTGCATGGATGGTGTTCTCGTGAGTTTGAATTGGTATTTCTCTGGTGACTAATGAGGTTGAGTGTCTTTTTATATGTTTATCGGTCATTTGAATATTCCTTTTAGTGAATTGCCTATTTAGATTGCCCATATTTCTATTGGGTTGTTTCTTACTGATTTCTATGAGTTTCTTTTTTTTTTTAAATATCTTCTGGATATGTCTTGTTTCTTTATAACTTTGTATTTTAAAGACTTAACCCCTCCAATAAGCTTCCTGCAAATGTCCCTGCTATAGAGAAGAGGAAGATAAGCCTTTTGGTCTATGCAAATAATATGATTTTTTTTTTAATGAATTGGGGTAAATCTCATTTGGCACATGGCAGTTCAGTTTTTCTAAAACTAAATTATTGTTTTTGGTAGACGTTCCCTGGCCTTTAATGGGCCCATGCAAATTTGCCCCTTGATTTATTTGGGACAGGGTTTCTCAAAAGTGGCACTATTAAAATTTGAATGGGATAATTCTTTGTTGTGGCAGCTGTTCTGTGCACTGTGGGATGCTTAGCAGCATCTCCCAGGCCTCAACCCACTAGAGGCCAGTAGTATCTACCCCCCACTTTGTGACAACCAAAAATGTTTCCAGACGTTGCTGAATGTCCCTGGGGTGGGAGGTGGGGGTGTTAAAATTGCCCTGGTCGAGAAACACTGATCTAGATTTGTTTTGTGGGTATTTTACCAGTTTACCAGGAAATTACAGAGCTCAAAATTACGTGTCTTTTCTGAAATCCATATGGAAATACAAAGGACTAAGAATAGCCAAGATATTTTTTAAGCAGCAGGTCAAGGTGAGAAGACTTGATCTATGAGATATCCTGATTTATTATATATAAAGCTATAGTAACTAAAGCACTTTGGTATTAGCACAGTGTTAGACCAGTGGAAAACAGTAGAGAACCCAAATCCAGTTCCACGTGTATCCAGAAACTTGATTTCTTTTAATAGAAGTGCTCTTACAGAGCAGAGGGCAAAGGAGGGGCGTTTCTTTAAGTGGTCCTGGGACTATTAGATATCAGTATGGAAAAAATTCAAATTGGAACCCTACTTTACTCCGTACACAAAAATCCATTCCAGGTAGATTAAAGACCTAGGCATGAAAGGCAAAACTATTAAGATGTTAGAATATAGTGGTTTTCAAACGATGTTATTAAGAGTCTTAGAAAAAACATGGCTTGTAGTGGGAAGGGGACAGTGGATCAGGGAAGTTCTAGGTCTTGCGTGCTCTTTTGGAAATTTTAAACGCTATTTCTTAAAAAACTGTAGTCCTCCTCAGAAAAGGCTTGAAAACCCATGCTGTGTGGCATAGATAGCCTTCTGTGTTTGTGCAGACTCAAACTTGTGTTTTTGTTTTGAAAATAGTATTGGACTTGCTTATAGGGCTTTCTCCCCTACTAGTCTGTAAATCCTTCAAGGCCAGGGACTGGTTTTTTTTCATTGTTTTTCCATGGGGTCTGGAATTGTATGGACTCAATAAAATAAATGCTTGTTAAATGAATTCAAGAACTGGGAGTGGAGGGAATGTATAGAGAAGAGCAGAGAGGAAGGAAGGTACTTTGAAGAACACTCTCATTTACAGAAAGGGAGAAACCAATGTATTGGAATAGTTAAGAACCGTGTTACAGATATTAAAGAAAAAGCAAATGCATTTATTCTGTTGCAAGAATACAGAGAGTTATGTTTGGCTGTATACCTAGAGGTTATGCTTATGGATTTTAGAATCAGACAGCAGGAGTCAGTCATATCTAGGCTCTGCCTCTTACTAGCTAAACAATATTGGGCATGAACTTGACTTCTTTAAAACCTAGTATTCGCACTTATAAAATGGGAATAATATTATTCGGTGATTTAAGAGGTCGTTGATGACCTTGAGATAGAGCTTTCCGGATTGTGGGATTAAAAGCTAGATTATAGGAGCTTGATTCTACTATATTGTTAAGCCTAAAGAACATTGAGAAGCTTAGTAGGAAACAAACATTGAGACACTGTAAAGAACGATTTTTATAGAAATGAAATACATTTTCTTGAGAGAATCTTACAGTTATATTTTTTAAGCCACATTATTGGGAGTGGTCTACAAAAGCATAAAGCTACAATTGGACTTTCCTGTTGAAAGTATATTTCTCAAAATGTTTGCTATATCTTTGTTAAGGTAAACTGAGTGGTAAAGTGCTTTTAAACATGTTGAGCATTTCATGTTTTAAAGTATGCTATGAAATTTTTAGAAATAAATCATACATCTTGATTCCAATATTTTTCTAGAAAAATTTCCTGGAGCAACCTCTGATGGCCTAGCGGTTAAAGTTTGGCACGCTCCGCTTCGGAGTCCCAGGTTCAGTTCCCAGGCGCGAACCACACCACTCGTCTCTCATTGACTATGCTGTGGCAGTGGCTCATGTAGAAGAACTAGAAGGATTTACACATAGAATATAGAACTATGTACTGGGGCTTTGGGAAGGGAGAAAGAAGAGAGGCAGATTGGCAACAGATGTTAGCTCAGGGCAAATCTTTCCAAGCAGGGAAAAAAAAAGAAAAAGAAAAATTGCCTAAGTGTAAGTTATTTATACTCATATTTCATGACTTCTTATATAAGACTCTCCTGAAAAAAACTATACTGGCTGCAAAGCTATCTACCAATAAACAGGTATCCATATGGAGAGATGAAAATGGTGATTTTCAAGTAGAGAAGAATTCAACCCTTATAAACTACACAGTAGGTAAACAGAATTTGTTGGCAGTGAAATATTCCCGTTAGTTCTAGTAGAACAAGGTAGCCAAGCATCAATCAAGATTTCAGTGGTGCTTGTAGAGAGTAGTTGGGTCATGTCACAGACGTAAATTGTAAATTATTGTAACTTCATTTTATATAGTTACTCATTACAAAGGAGTTTATTATTATACTAGATTATTGAGGCTAACATCATTAAAATGAAACTGCATGGTGCTTTCTTATATAAGAGGAATTTGACAGTAAACTATTTACTTAAGGCATATACTGATAGTATAGCTACTTTGTACTTTTAATTCTTCTGTTGTTTTGATCTAATAATGGCATTTTTGGGGGGTCAAAATACCTTTTTTTAGAAACCTTGATACAAACATATGCTGTCTTCAAAATCTTACTTCAAATAAAGCAATAGAGGCAAGTTGGAAGTAAAAGCATGGAATACATAAACAAAATAATAAGGGAATTATGGTGCCAGTTATCAATGGATTGCCCCTGTGTAACAACATCAGAGTGTTGCCCTCTGTTGTCTGTTCTGCAATAATGGAGCTGCACCCAGTAGACATTTCTCTTTTGCACCTGGCAGGGGTTAAGCTTTTGTCAGAGAAGGTTTAGGACAAAGGGCCTTCCATCCTAATTCCAGGGTGCTTCCATTCTTTTCTTTTTCTTTCTCCTGCAGTACAACCAGCAGTGGCACAATTCAGGGGTGTCTACATGGACTCACCCACAGTGGGTGATCCACAGTGGATTCAGTGGATCCCCTTGGATGGCTTAATAAGGAGAATGAGTGGCACCGCTGCAAGTGGAATCCCAGTGAATCCAGTAGGCATCCCAGCCTCAGCCTACCTGCCCCTGGGAGGGGGCAGGGCTTTCCTGTTTGCCAGTCTCAGCCTGCTGTTCCCTACCTGCTGAGCTCTGCCCTGACCAGGGACTGGTACTGGCCTTGGGAAAGATGACAATCTTCTCCACCATCCCTGTGCTGCAATCATTCCTTCTCCAACAAGGCCTGAAGGCAGCCTTGGCGAGGGGGTCCTCTCCCAAATTTGTTTCTTTCTTAACTACTCTACTGTAATTCTGGGCTACTCTCTATAGTTCCCTTTAAAGGTTTATGGTTAATTGTTCATTATATAAACTGTCCCTGCTCAATCTATTGGTTGGTTTCCATGTCCTGATTGAACACTGATTCTTATCATTATATATTATTTTATAGGGTGTTAGTGCTAAGGGGAAAAATGAAAGGGGAACAAGTTGGATAGGGAGTGTCAGGACAAGAGGATAGTTTATATTTTAAATGACATGGTCAATACAGCCTCACCAAGATGACATTTGAACACAGAATTAAAGATAGTGAAGAAGATGAGGCATGAAATCATCATATGGAAGAGGATTCCAAGTGGAAGGAACATAGAGTACAAGTCTACAGGTGGGAGAGTGCCTGGCATGTACCAGGAGCATAATGGAGGCAGAGGGACTGGAGCAAATGGTACAGGGGATGACTGGCCAAAGATGATGTCAGAGAGAGTGTGGGACCAACTGTATTGGGCTTGAGGTCCATCATAAGGACTTGAACTTTCCCCCTGAGAGAAATGGAGAGCCCCTTGAGAGATTTCACAATGTCAGGGTGTGACATCTGGTTTTAAAGGGTCACTCCAATTGGTGCATTGAGGATAGATTGCGGGTCAAATATAGAGGCAGAGAAACCAGTTAGAAGGATACAGCGATAATCCAGGCCAGAACAATGGTGCAATGTGGTCCACCCAGCCATCAGGGAGTAACAGGGTGTGGACTTACATACCCACCGCAAGCAAAGAAAAAACTAGTCCAAATACCTGATATGATTATTTCGCTAATGATCAGTCTACATATGCAGTGGGTGAAAGTCCACAAGGCCAGAGAAAAGCAACCTTCATGTAAAGAAAAATTCTAAGGAACTGTAAGTCAAACCACCTGCAACAACCACAGATTCTAGAATTATTTGAGATGCCAAGACAATGAGGAGGGAATAATCTTTTCAACAAGTAGTGCTGGGACAGGTGGATATCCACATGTGAAAGAATAAAGGTGAACCCCTACCTCACACCATATACAAAAATGTTACATCTTCTTACTATCAAAGATGTAAATGTAAGACCTAAAACTATAAAACTCTTGGAAGAAAACATGGCCCTGGATTAGGCAATGTTTTTGTAATTGTGGCACCCAACACATAAGCAACCAAAGGGAAAACAGATCAATTAAACTTCATGAAAAGTAAAACTTGAGTGCGTTGAAAGACACGATCAAGAAAGCGAAAAGACGACTCACAGAAGGGGAGAATATGTTTACAGATCTTTACATATCTGATAAAGGTCTACTATTGAGAATATATAATACATTCTCCCCTCTCAACAATAAAATACAAATAGCACAATGAAAAATGGGCAATGTGTTTGGATAGGCATTTCTCCACAAGAGATACATGCCTGCCTAGTACTGTGCTGTCCCTGCCTGAGGCTGCAGTTCCTGTCTTGGCCATCAGGTGGCAGCCTCCTGTGTCAGTGGTGCCCACTGAGCTTTGCTGGAGCAATTTGGGGAGAGGAGGATTCATGCAGAAGTCATGCTGACCCTCCGCCTGCCTCAGGACCCACTTGCACTTCCTATTACTAGTGTTCCTCTTCACCGACTGAGTGGAGCAAAAGCAGGAAGGAGGGATCCAAGATGCCCCTATTTGTTCATTCGGCAGCTATGTGCCAAGCCATCACCCTGGGCTGGGAGCCCTGGTGGGCCCAAGGGTGGTGCTGAAATCTACCCAGTGGTCCCTGCCCACCAGGAGCTCAGTCTGGAGGCAGATGGACAAAAGCACAAAATCAGAGACACGTGAAAGAGAAGAGCATGAACTGGAATGAAAATAAAGAGTGTCCTGCAGGGAGGGCTGGGGTCTCACTGGGTAGGAGGGTCTGAAAGGCCTGACTGAGGTGACATTTGCTGTGACCAGAATGACATGAGGACCCAGCGCTGCACTCACCTGTGATCAGCGTGCCAGGGAGAAGGCACTGCTGGTGTGGAGACACCCAGGCAGAAGTGAGTTTGGCCAGAGGAGGTTAGAGAGGTGGGCACTGGGGCTGCAGAGAACCTGGAGGGGAGAGGAGGGAGAAGGGCAGGCCAGACCTGGGAACTGGGAGATGGTGTGAGGTGTCTCCTCCTCTCTGACAACACTCCTCCCCACCCTGCATCTGTAAACCGCAAATATTCACTTTCTCTCCATCTCTGTGGACCAGGAATCCTGCACAACTGAGCTGGAGCCTCTGCTCATGACGACTTCCAGGTTGGGGCTGTGGCCTCCACCGAGGCTGGACCAGGGTGAGATGTGCTGTCAAGCTTACTCCTGTGGGCTCGGTCAGGATCAGCTTCACTGAGAGCCTGGCTCCTTTCTCTCTGTTGGCCAGGGCACTCCCTTGGTTTTCTTCTGCGTGGGCCTCTGCATAGGGGAGCTCAGGACGTCCATGTATGTCCCCAGGTCCAGGGGTTAGACAGACTGAGAGAGGGGAACAAGGGGAGAGGGAAGAGGGAACACAAGAGAGCGAGTGAGAGAGAATGATAGCCTCGGTGATGGAATCTGGGAAGGGTCGTCCTGTCACTTGTGCTGGGTCTGCTGGTCAGAAGCCAGTCCCTAAGCAGTCAGTGGTCCACAGGGACGTGTAGAACAGGCAGGGAGCTCATCCCTGCAGGGGCACGCTGACCTTGACTCGAGTGTCCTGGTGGCGAAAGGCTCCCTTCCTACCTGGGCTGATCCTGCGTTGAGCTCAGATCCTCCTCCTTGGGAGTGTTGCTCATCGCGGCCCGGGTGTGCTCTCCCGGGTTCCCTGGGCTCCTGTCCCCTCCAGGAGGGAGATGTACACTGAGGGGGCTGAGGCCAGAGCAAGCAGGGACCACTCCCCCCTCCCAGCTCATTTGCTTCCTTCCCCAGGAGGGCCGACTCCTCAGGAGCCTCTCCTCACTGCTCACCGTCTTCTCTGCTCTGAGAGCACCTCGTTTCAGCCTCTGAAGAAGACCTGGGGAGAAGTTTCCAGGTGGGAAGGCCTCTCTCCATGGGAGCCCCAGAGTGGACAGGGACCTTCCACAGGGCTGGGCATTGTCCCCTCAGTCAACTTGGACTTCCTGGGAGGCAGCAACCCCTGGGGGCAGGGCCTAGGCTGGTGGCAGGTCTCTAAGCATCCCCACAATGCCCATCTTCCTGGTCTCACCTGATTGAGCACAGGCCTGCACAAGCACACCACCTTTCAGACCCCCTGGGGTTACGTGCAGCCCATCAAGGCCGCTGTGTCTGTCTCATTGTGTGGTTGTCCGTCTCACCTTCCTGGCTGATTCGCTGCTCTGTTCTAGATCCAACCTCAGGCGGCTGCAAAGTTGACCTTCCACGTCAGCTTGCCACTGAGATGGCTACTGTTTCCAGGAATGCTTAGGGGCCGGGCTTTGCCCACGCATGGCGACATCAAGTGGGCAACCTCTGACAGTGAAGCCACCCGCATTCAGGCTTGCGCCGCTCACAGGGCCGTCACACTGAGGGGGTGGGGACGGGACCTGCCCTGGGCAAAAACACCACGACTCTCACTGTTCTTCCCTCAGCTTCACATGCTCCTCAGTTGGTTGTATGTCTTTGGTCTCTTCCCAGAGGTTGTTTTCTGACAGCACGTCCGGTGTGATCATGGCTTTCCGGGAAGAGGATTGGCTGAATTCCTCACTCAACCATTCGGTGCGTCCTGCCGACCCACGCCAATCACTTTCTGAAGGCGCATCCTTTCAGCAATCTGAGGACCCAAGATTGTGAGTCTGTGTCCTGGAGGGATTTTGAGAAGAGCTGGTGGGATGGCAGTATTGCAAAACATAAAGCCTTGCTTCCAGAAAGCTCTCTGGGATCCTCATCATCTTGCTGTTTTGGAGTCAAAGCCCTGAGATCTTTAAAAAGCCAGCAATGTTAGAACATGGGCAGGACAAACAAAAGTCTCTGGGCTCCAACACCAACTAAAATATTCTGAATTTCTAGTAACCTGAGACGAGTGGAAAGGAATTGGGAGTGTGGAGTGGAGGGGCGGTTTGGGGCAACTACGCGTCTGGGGGGAGAAATGCCATGCAGAGCAGCCTTTCTGGGGGCATACGTGTGGGACATGTGTGCAGACCCCCGCTGCAGACATTGCTGCTGCTGCCCTTCAGTTCCCTCAGCCCACTTGAGTCCCTGCAGTCCCCGGGAGCCAGTCCCCGGCAGGCCCACAGTGTCCCCCTGGAGCACCTGCATCCACTCTCTGCCTGAGGGCTCTCTCCTGCAGCGGGAGCTTCCTCTGCTGCGAGCCTGTGCCAGCCTGTAGCACAGAAGCCTTCACGACCCGGGGTAAACCCTCCACCCACGGGCACAGAGCCAGTCCGGGTGGGATCTCGTCTCCCGACAGGACTAGCAGGGATGCTCACCTCAGTGCTCCCTCGTCAGGCCCCGCCCTGGTGCTCCTCCAGGCTCCCTTCCCCATGGCCTCCCTCGGGCCTCCTCCCTCACCTGCAGACAAACCACTTGCCCTATGTCCTGGTCTGCTCTGGGGCCAGACTCTGCAGAGGCTGCACGCTGGCTGTGACTTGGAGCAGGTCGTCCAGCCTCCTGGACTTGAGCTTCCTCACCTGTGAGATGGGGACACAGGCCTGCCTCCCGGAGTCGCCAGAGGAGACGCAGCGTGGGGAGACGCACACCGCTGCAAAGAAGGACGCCCGCTAACCACCCAGGGAAAACCCCAACCTTGCCAAAGAAACAGGAGCTCGCGAGGCTGAGGGAGGAACGCGGGCAGCCTGTCCACACAACGTGGAGAGTCGCTGACGCGTGTGGCCGTGCAGGGTAGGCCCCCGGACAGTGGAAGAGCCATTCGACAAGGAGGGTGACAGGACAGAGGCTTCCAAGGAGAAAGATTTAAGTGTTGGAGGATCACAGAGGCCTTAGGAAAATCATGAGGCCCTGGAACATGTTTACTGAAATGCTATTATTGGCCGGAAGAATGTGTTACAATACCCAGTCCACTCTGGATTACTTCTCATTGGTTGTAGGAATGAGTGCACACTTGTGATTAGAACCCACATTTTGTTAAATGTAGGATATCTTTATTTTTCTTAAATTTAATTATTTTTTTTTGTCGATGAAGTGCCAAGCATGGGTTTTCTCCGTTCTTTTCTTTGCATGGGTGGCCTCTACTTTCAGAAGCGGATTCCTGGTGCTCATCACCCCTGCTAACCCGAGGGACAGCCCTCTTTCAGGTCACACAGTGGATGTGAGCTCCAGGTGGGCAGGGACCACGTGGGGTCATACTCACTGGTGAAGTTACAGTGCTCGGCCCATGGCAGGGACCAGAACGTATTGGCTGAATGAGTGAGTGAAACAATGAACGAATGCATGAATGAGTACATGAGTGCAGGAGTGAGTGAGTGAAGGAATGAGTGAAGGAATGACTGGGTGAATGAAGCAATAAGTGAGTAAACCACAGAAGCTGGATCCACACAGGAGGAGCCTTTATCTGTGGGGGGCTCACAGGGGGTCACAGCACAAGCCCTGGACGGTGGCATGGAGCATGTCCAGCTGTCCTCCCAGCGCTGAGCCTCCGTCACCTGCAGCACAGTGTGGTCCTGGATCTTCTTCAGCTCCTCCTCAAACAATGCTGAATGTTCCCGGGAGCAGGGCAGCAGGAAGGGAACCTGAGGAGGGACTTCCCAGACCCTGCACCCTGGAGGACCACTGTGACAGCCTGGCAGGGGGCTCTTAACACGCTCCGGGCACCAGGCTCGAGATGCTCAAGCAATTCCTCAGGGAAGTCTCCCAACAGCCCATCAGGAGGCCAAGTTATTTCCTCATTGTACAGATGGGGAAACCGAGGCTGAGAGCCTCACCTGCATCACCAGCTAGAAAGAGGCTGAGCAGGGACTAGGACCCCTGTTTCTCTGACTTTGGATCATTCCAAAGCACTGTCCTGCACTGTGGCCTCCTCGGGCTCAGGGGTCCTGGCCTCCCTGGGGCCTGCACCCTTCTGGCCTCCAGCCATCACTGAACTAAAGGGACAGGGCCACTCCGTCTGCCTGGGGCTGGGTATGGTGGCCGGGGAATGGCCAGCTGTGGGCGCTGTGGGCTCTCCCAGTAGCAAGGACCAGCCTATCCCCCCGCAGAGTGAGGTCTCTCTGGGCATCAGGACCAAAAGTTCTCAGAACTTTAGGGAAAAGAGGTCCCTCTCTCAGCATGGGGGAGCCCTTCTCAGGCAGGCCCAAGGGGTCTAAGAGGCACTGGGTTCAAATCCCGGCTCTGCCACTCTGCAGGGCACAGAGGGGGCAAGTCTCTTTGAGCCTCAGTTTCCTCATCAGTGAAATGAAGACAATAATTGCTCCTCCCCCAAGGAGTTGGGGGGAGGATTCAAGGAGATAGCTCAAGAGGAGAACAGAGGCCCCGGTAAGTGCTCATCACCGTGAGCTGTTCCTGCTGATGTCACCCCACTCAGAGCCCCCTGGGGCCCTTCGCCTCTGCCCACTCTGATCTCCCACCAGGCATGGCCTACTCGCTCTGACTCCGCTGTTCCTCTGGAATGCCTTTCTCCAGCCCATCTCGTCCCACGGCAGTCAGCCAGCCAGGTGGGGATCCAGGACCCAGCCCCATCTCTCCTCTCTTGATTCCTCTTCATTAGAGCTAGCAGCTGTTGAGATCTGAGAAGGTGCAGGGCACTCCAGGTGCAGCCTCAGCGAACTTGTCTGACACCACCATGAAAGGTCAGCTGCCACCCCACTTCACAGGTGAGGAAACCGAGGCTCCAATGGCCGTGCCTCTCCGAGGTCACCAGGGCTCTCTCCCTCATCCCCACTGAGCAGGGCCCCTCCATCGCAGAGGCTGAATGTGCTGGATATGTGGGCTGGGGCTGGCACAGTGCCTGAGGCAGCCATCACTCCTGGAAAACACTGAGGTGTGCTTTGGGCACGATGACCTTCTCCAAAGCCTCTAGCCCCGTGCTCTGACCTTCTGGCACCTTCTGTGACACCTCCACTCTGTCTTGTAAGAGTCACTTCTGCTCACACAAGCTCAAGTGGGTCCTGCTGTTGCAACTGAGAACTCCCCCTGGAGGGAGCATGTTCAAGGAGGTCCCTGTGACTCACTGCACTGACCTAGATGTACTTTCCTGACTGAGGATGGGGCTCTCTGCTTGGAGGGAGAGGGAGCAGGCAGGAGTGTCCAGACCCTCATCATCATCTGTCCTGGATGGCAGGCCAGGCTGCTCAGCTCAGGTGAGTTAGGGAGCAGGAGGGGCATGGGCAAGGCCAAAGCGGGGTCAGGTGTGTTAGGGGCGGGGCCAGGGGTGAGGGGAGTGGTAGGGACAGAAGCAACAGGAGCGAGGCCTTCCAGCTGGGCAGGTCACCCCAGGTACCTTCATCCTCTGCATCCTAGCTGCTCCTCCTTCTCCCTCCCTCCCTCAGGTCTCTGCTTCAGGGTCTCTGGACTCCCTGTTCCCAAACAAGATCACAGGGTAGAAGGAGACCTTGAGTGTCAGAGACTGTGACCAACACCTTAACATCACGTTTACATTATGAGCCAGAATCTCCGCCTCTAGGGATCGGTCCTAAAGAAGTAGAGATTTATGGATGCAGGTGTTCCTTTCAGCACGATGAAATCAGAAATGATCCGTGTTGCCCAGCAGAGGCTCTTAGGCAATTCTGAGGCCGACGCAGAGGAGGAAGAGGATTGACTGGCCAGGGTCCAGCCCTGGGGAAATCAGGTTCCAGAAGAGCACACTCCCTGCAGT
The DNA here is from genome assembly GCF_020826845.1 of Diceros bicornis minor. NCBI lineage: Eukaryota > Metazoa > Chordata > Mammalia > Perissodactyla > Rhinocerotidae > Diceros > Diceros bicornis. The sequence goes on from NW_026691866.1 coordinate 1,559,404, forward strand.
CCTTCCCACACGATAGCCGCAAGTGCACACCCACACACACTTGCACATAGACATACCCATGTGCATACAGATGCACACAGCTGAATGGGCACATGCACACACGTGCACACACACGTGCATACAAAGGCAAAGGACTGAAACGGTGAACACTGCCTGTTAAGGGCACTCCTCAGTTTCCACTTAATTCTTAATACCCTTAGAATTCATTCTTTTACAGTAATTAACGTACATTGTCTTTGTACGTTAAACCTTTAAAAGAAAAACTAAATAATGTACTTCAGTCCAAAGATGAGTGATAAATGGATAACATTAACATGTGATTTTAATCTTGTTAGAATTATAAGAGGAATAGAGGCACATTCTATCAAGTTGAAACATCACGCAGGCCTCTAAAGGAGAAGAGAAGCGAGTGGCAATTCCCATCCCCAGAGGTGAACCCCATGGATGATTTGGTACGTATCTCTCTGGCTCTGTCTCTCTCTTTCTCTGTCTGTCTATCTCTCTCTCTCACACACAGATTCATGTTCCTAGATGCATGTCTCCCGGCTGATATCACATATTAGTGGTCTTACAGATGGGACGGATGGATCCCATCGCCTCGCCATGGACAGTAGTGTTCCTTCCAATTGCTTGCTATTGCAACCAGTGCTGTGATGAATAGTCTGGAAAATACATCTTTGAAAAGTTGGGCAGGAATTTCTGTGGGATGAAGTCCTGGGATCAGTACCGCCAGCACAGGCGTGCCCCTGGGGACTGCGATGGGTCCTGCAGGTTGGTCTCCAGAGAGGAGTGTCCTTTCACACTTGTCTCTAGGGGTCTACTGGGGCCTCTGCTTCCTCACATTGTCACCAGGTCTGGTCGTCACCACACTGGAACCCAGCCCATCTGATGGGGCCCAGTGCCCTCTCCACAGTGTCTCCATGTGCGCGTCTCCTCCTCGGGGAGCTCGCGCATCTCTGACACATGCTGCCCCTGTGTATCACCTCTTGTTGGCGTTGAATGTGTTTGCTCTTTATCTCTTTTTAAAACTCTGACTTTCGAGTGTTTTTTTGGACCACAAGGATGCGTAACCTTTCCCTGGCCTTGTGTCATGAGGAATACATTCCGGTTTGTGGTTTGTCTTTCCAGCTTTCTACCCTTTCTTGTTTTTGTTTTGGCCGCAGGAAGAGCAACGCGTTTCGTGTGTGGCTTCTGGCTCTGTTGTCCCATGTAGAACAGCAGTCTGTACCCCAAGATTATGCACATATTTACCAGAAGGGCTTTCTTTGATACATCAAATCTAGACTCTATCTGGGATTTTCCTATCAAATTAGAGAAATTCTATTTCAAATAAAAACAGAAAAGGAAAACCTATCAGGCCATTTGAAAAGAAATGGGCAGACACACATGGCCACCTACGGCATGATTTCACTTATAAGAAACATGCAGAACAGATTAAAAAAAAACAAAACAGTGACAGAAAACAGATTAGGGGTTGCCAGGGCCTGAGGGAGAAAGTGGGAATGAGTGCTTTTAGAACAGGGTGTTCTTTTGGAGAATGAAATATTCTAAACGCATACAGCGGTGATGGCTGCACAGCATTGTGAATGTACTTAATGCTCAGGAAGTGTACAATTTAAAATGAAAAACAGTAAAGTGTTAAAAGACGAAAATGAAATTTATTTTAAATAATCAAGATATAAACAATAAAAAAAAGCAATGAAAGGAACCATGAAATAGAGAAACACAATTAGGAGGATGGGGAAGGAAATTTGTGGTAAGGGAGCAGGTGGAACAGGTGGGACTGGAGGTGCTAATGAGGGAGGTTCCCAAGCCAGCTCTGACAGGCCTCAGAATTTGGCCTCAGCTGCCTGTCTCATGCAGGTGCCTGTGCAGGGCTTGACTCTCCCTGCACAGAGGCTGGGCCCTCAGCTGCCTCCTGATCTCCTGCAGGAGCCTGTGCAGGGGATGGCTCTCCCTGCACAGAGGCTGGAGCCTCAGCTGCCTCCCTGTCTCCTGCAGGAGCCTGTGCAGGGGATGGCTCTCCCTGCACAGAGGCTGGGGCCTCAGCTGCCTCCCTGTCTCCTGCAGGAGCCTGTGCAAGGGATGGCTCTGCCTGCACAGAGGCTGGGCCCTCTGCTGACTCTCGTTCTCCTGCAGGAGCCTGTGCAGGGCATGGCTCTCCCTGCACAGAGGCTGTAGCCTCAGCTGCCTCCCTGTCTCCTGCAGGAGCCTGTGCAAGGGATGGCTCTGCCTGCACAGAGGCTGGGCCCTCTGCTGACTCTCGTTCTCCTGCAGGAGCCTGTGCAGGGCATGGCTCTCCCTGCACAGAGGCTGGGCCCTCAGCTGCCTCCTGTTCTCCTGCAGGAGCCTGTGCAGGGGATGGCTCTCCCTGCACAGAGGCTGGGGCCTCAGCTGCCTCCTGTTCTCCTGCAGGAGACTGTGCAGGGGATGGCTCTCCCTGCACAGAGGCTGGGCCCTCAGCTGCCTCCTGTTCTCCTGCAGGAGACTGTGCAGGGGATGGCTCTCCCTGCACAGAGGCTGGGCCCTCAGCTGCCTCCTGTTCTCCTGCAGGAGACTGTGCAGGGGATGGCTCTCCCTGCACAGAGGCTGGGCCCTCAGCTGCCTCCTGTTCTCCTGCAGGAGGCTGTGCAGGGGATGGCTCTCCCTGCACAGAGGCTGGGGCCTCAGCTGCCTCCTGTTCTCCTGCAGGAGCCTGTGCAGGGGATGGCTCTCCCTGCACAGAGGCTGGGGCCTCAGCTGCCTCCTGTTCTCCTGCAGGAGCCTGTGCAGGGGATGGCTCTCCCTGCACAGAGGCTGGGCCCTCAGCTGCCTCCTGTTCTCCTGCAGGAGGCTGTGCAGGGGATGACTCTCCCTGCACAGAGGCTGGGGCCTCAGCTGCCTCCTGGTCTCCTGCAGGAGACTGTGCAGGGTATAGCTCTCCCTGCACAGAGGCTGGGCCCTCAGCTGCCTCCTGTTCTCCTATAGGAGCCTGTGCAGGGGATGGCTCTCCCTGCACAGAGGCTGAGGCCTCAGCTGCCTCTTGGAGTCCTGCGGGAGTCTGTGCAGGAGATGTCTGTCCCAGCACGGAGGCAGGGATCTCAGCTGCCTCCTCGTCTCCTGCAGGAGGCTGTGCAGGGGATGGCCCTCCCTGCACAGAGGTTTGGGCCTCTTCTGCCTCCTGGTATGCTACAGGAGACTCTGCAGGGGATGGCGCTCCCTGCACGGAGGCTGGGGCCTCAGCTGCCTCCTGCGCTGCTGCAGGACATGGTGGGTATGATGGTTCTCCCGGGATTGAAGCTGGGTCTTCTGCTGGCTCTGAGGGTTTTATCACTGTCACTGCAGACCATCTCCCGGTAGCTGCTGGTCCAGGCCTGTGGGACACCGGTGCCTCCATCGGGGAGATGGATGGAATATCCCCTTCCGCCAGCTCCACGCTGATCTTCTTCGTGGAGCTCTGCAAAGACAGTGACTGGCTCCGTCCCAGAGGCATCAGAGCCCTGCCCAGCTGTCCTTGCTGCTGCTTCTGCCCTCTGGTCCTAATTCTCCCAGATCAGGCACACACCTGTGTCTGCACATTATTCCACCCCTGAGGAAAGACCTACACCTCAGGGGCTTGGGATAAACCTCAGGCAGAAGGGCACCACCCCGCACTCCACATCCCACCCAGCCAGCCTTGACCTGGGCTTTGAACCTGACCAACCCCCCAAGGCTTCTAACACCTCACCGACTGCTCCTGCTCACGGTGGTCTACCCACATGAACCCGCCCTTCCAGGCACACATGGGGAGGGGATGTAGGGCTGCCCAGATGGGACCACAGTGGTAGCCTGGTTTGGAATGGCCTTCCCTGGGCCTCCCGGTGTTACCTTTCCGTCCCTCCGGGTAAACGACCAGAGCCGTCGGCCGTGAGAGGGGCACCAGCATCTGCATCGGTCTTTGGGGGCTTTCCTGGGGCTCCGGCCCCTGGGCATTGGGAAGCAGCAACTAAACATGTTGCTCCTTCTAGACAAGTGCTAGAGAAGTGAGCTCGCTTGGGGGCTGTGTTTAGGATGTGGGTGCCTAGTTACCAGGGTTCCAAGTTCTATTGGGCTCTGTGAGGTCACTTCCTGGGATCCCCTTACCTAAGCTTCCTCCTCACACAAGACCTTCCTAAGGGCCCCCCGGGCTGCTGACTGCTCACTCTCCATCTCCACACCCTGTCCAGACACAGTCACACTGACACAGTCCACCCCACAGCCTCTGGGGAGGTCTGGACGCAACCAGGGCCCCAGCTTTGAGGACACAGAGTTGAATTCAGTCCCGCTCCTGCTTCTTGCCAGTGATGTCACCCTGGACAACCCTGCGCCTCTCAGGGCCTCCCCTCTCAGGGCCTCTCCTGTGTTCATGTCCCTCTCTGTGTAGTGGGGGTCATTCTAGCATCTACTTCCTAGGGATGTCATCAGGTGTATAGACCTAGAGATCCCTTCAGAGTCTGTGAATCCCGTGGGCTGCTCCCACACGTAGCTCCTGCACAGACTTGGCAGTGCAAGGATTACAGAAAGGGCTGGCTGTGACAGAGAATACAACGCAAAGAGGCTTGGGTCTGCTGGGCGTCTGGGAGAGGCACTTCCCCTCTTGCCTGTTTCCCAGTGTTCCTAGGGAGGGTTGAAATGAAATGACGTTCAGACATCATCTCCTTCTGGCTCGCAACCCTCCAGGGCCTCCTGTTATGTTTAGACTCAGGTCCAAGTGCCTGAGTGGTGGTCATCTCAGCCTATGTGATGGGCAGCCCCCACAACGGCTCCCAGCGTTCCCACTTCCTAGGCACACATCCTATGTAATCCCCGGTCCTCTATGAGAATGGACTTTGCGGCTGGCTTCTAACCAATAGAATAGGGCCGAGTGATGGGATGTCACTTCCACGGTCAGCTTAATGAAAAGTCTGTGACTTCTGTGTGGTTCTGTCTCTCCTGTGTTCATTCTATCTCTCTGTCTCTGTCTCTCTCTCTCTGTCTTTGTCTCTCTCTGTCTCTGTGTCTCTGGCTGTCTGTATCTCTCTTGGTCTCTCCCTGTCTCTCTGTCTCTCTCTTTGTCTCCCTGTCTCTGTCTGTGTCTACTCTCTTTGTCTCTCCTCCCCATCTTTCTATCTCTGTGTGTCACTGTCTCTCTTTCTCTCCCTCTTTCTGTCTCTCTGATCCACTATTCAGGAGAAGCCATATCAGATATTATGAGCTTCCTTCCCTATGACACCCCCTAGTGCAAAGAACTGGCAGAGGGTCCCGGCCCACAGACAGAAAAGGCCTGAAACCCCCCATCCAAACTGAATCCTACCACTGCCCCGATACTTGTGAATGATCTCCGAGATGGCTCCTGCCTCTATCGAGCTTCAGTTGAGAACACAGCCCAAGCCTCCTGCTAGACCTTGACGGGGAGCCTCCCAGCTGACCTGAGCCTGGACCCTGGTAGAGACACTGTCAGATGCTCAATGATAGGTCTCATAAGTGCTAAGTGAGGCTAATGCTGTCACCCAGCATAGACAGCTAGTACCTCCTTCCAGGCCTGGGTCTGGCCCTGCCATCCTCTCTCCCTCACTTCTCTCCTCCCCAGCTCACTCTAGCCACACTGGCTCTTTTCTCACCTCCTCTCTCGTCAAATCCTCTTCTGCCTCCAAGTCTCTGTGCCTTTGAGCTTCCCCCCGGCACGCTGTTTGCAGACAGATGCAGGGCTGGCTCCTCTTGTCCTTCTGCTCAGGGCACAAATGTCCCCAGGGAGGCCCTTTACACCCAGCTAGGGGCTCCAGGCCTTCCCTCCTCCAGCACCCTGCTTCATTGCTCTGTAGCACCTTCTCTTCTTTTTCACATGGATTTGTTCATGATTTTGTCCTTTCCACCTCCAGGCTGTGAGCTCCTGGAGGACAGAGACCATGTGGGTGCTTTCAGCACTGCCCTCAGGACTAACATGGGCCCTGCTCAGGGTGAGTGCTGGCGCCACAGTAGCTGAAAGAATCATGAAAGGATCTCAGGGTCCCCTCCCGCCTCTGAGCAGCTCCCATTGTGGACGTGGATGCCAGTAATCAAAGGTGCCTGTTGCTTTGGACAGGGGAACACCCAGAACGAGCCCTGGGCGTCCCTTCCCTGCTCCACTTGCTGCATTGAGCATGAGTGGACACAGGACACCCCTGGTGGTCAGCCCCAGCCTTGCAGCCCCAGGCAGGAAAGCAGAAAGCAAAACACACACCTTTCTTTGTTTGGGGTCCTCAAGGCAGTGGTTCCACCAGGGCCGAGGACGCAAAGGAGCAGGACCTGTGGGCTCCAGGAGGGACGTGAGGGACCTCAGAAGCCTCTCTTGCTCCCCACTTTCCCTCCACTGGCCCTGGCGTATCCCGTTGACTCACAAGGCCTCCTTGCCCCAGCCAGGGCAATGACTCCACCTCACTTCCAAAGGAGGCCCCCGAGGCTCCGACAAGGATGGCCTTGTCCCTGGTCCCCAGACAAGTCGACCAGTGCTCTGCCATGTTCTGCACTGCCCGGGCCCCCAGTCCCCAAGCTCTCAGGCTGCCTTCTGCTCAGCAAGACCTCGAGGGAATGGAATGCATTTTACAAGGACTCAGAGAACAGTGGGTCATGGATGGAGAACGAAGGTCAATAGACTCTTCTACAAGCCTGTGGGACCCTTAGAGTCACCCCATCTATGCACCCCAATTTACAGAGGTGTAAGATCTAGGCTTCTCTGCTGTATCCCCTTCCCCTTAGGGGGTCACATCCTAGTTCCCGGTGCCCAGATTGGTGGCCACAGGACGCCAGACCTGGTTCTCTACAGGCTGCTCCAGGGATGGCCCCAACCCCTGCATCCCCCTGTGTACCTTGGGGACCCCCTGCCCACCAGTATGGCATCTCTCCCCTTCATGCTATGGGCCTGGGCATGTTGTTAGGGGACCGGATGCCCATGCCCCATGGCAGAGCTGCCTCCAACCTCTTTCTTCCTTCCTCCTGTCACCTCCCCAGTGAGCACTTCCCTTCTGAGACCGGGCTGGGCATTCAGAGTGTGTGTGTATGCTTGTGTGTGTGAGTGTGTCCACGTGGGGATGCGTATAGCAAAGGGCCCTACATGGGAGGGCGTTGGCAGGGGTCCCCCAGGGTATTAGGGGCTCTCATTCCCAAAGCAAACCCCTTGGAAGTGCTGAGGCTGGCCTAAGAGCTTGGAATGCTCTCTTCCCCTCTGGACTCTGCCCACCTTGTGACCCCAGGGCCTGTCCCTGCTTCTCCTGGCCTCAGTTTCCCAACTGTCCTGTGAGGGTTGGACACGGAGCAACATCAGCCCCGATGAGCATGGACATGGCCCGGGATCTCCGCCCACATGAGTGTGGCAGGGATACCCTCACGGTCTCACAGGCCTCTCTCCTGTGCGGCAACCAGGCCTCCTGTCCGTGGTCAGGCACACAGAGGGGCCCTGCAGACAGCACTTCTGGGTGACACAGCTCGCAGCACACACGTGTAACACAACAGTCCCTTGACATGGCTGCTTTCGTCTGTCCCCTCCCCAGCCAACTGCTCGGTGACCCTCACATCCCCTACGTCGCAGGAACACGCCACAGAAGCCAGGTGGGCCACACGGTGCACAGTTGGGTAGGTTGGACATCTGGGGACGTGAGGGTCACTGAATATACACCGACTTCACTGTCCTGGTCCACAGACTCCATCCCAGGGTCCAGCTCCATGCATGGCTGGTCCTGCGGACACGAAGACAGTGGTGGACACAGACCCTGGGCAGGGAGAAGGCCAGGCTGCCCTTTTCCCTCCTCCTCTACACCCCCTCCCTACCACATGAGGTCCAGCCAGTCCCTGCCTGCAGCCCTGGCGGGTGTAGGAGGAGCTGAAGGGAGCCCAGCTGGGCAACTATTGGAGGGAGTTACTGTTATTAGGGAGCCCACTGGGTGCTGAGTGATTGCACCCCATTTTACAGATGACCAGTGGTCCCAGCATTCAAGGTCACTCTGCTCTAAGTGACCAAGTCCAGACGTGAACAGGGGACTAGAAATCCTTGATTTTCACCAGCATTGAGCCCAGCATTGACCATCGAGGCATTGTCCTGCGTTGGGGCTCCCCCAGCCAGGCGACCTCCTGAGTCCAAGCACTTTGGGCAGCTTCGTCTCCCTGCTTGAATCCCAACACACCCTCCTGAGGTCAGAGTCACTGACCCCATTTTTCATGGAGGAAACTGAGGCTCCGAGAAGACACCACATGACCTTGCCTGTCACAGGGCTGTGAGGTGACCCAGCTGTGGGTTTGACCCCAGGTCCATCTGACCCTAAAGGCTCTGCTAGCACAGGAGCCTGAGGATGTGGCCTGTGAGCCCAGCACAGAGGTGAGTCCATCCTGGATGGGGGCTCGGGGGAGGGGCACTGCAGGCTAGGAGCTCTGAAGGGGGCAGGGGCTTGGCAGGGTCCTTGGGGAGGAAGGCTTTAGGGAGGGTGGGGTGCGGTGAGGGGTGCACTCTGGGGACGGTGTCTGGACCAGATCACACAGGGCCGTGACTCAGGCAAGGAGTCGGGCTTCACTACAGGTTGGTTGGACTTGAACGAGCAGTCTCATCAGAGCCTCAGGCGGTTAGATCCTAGATTTGGAGGGAGCTCGGTGGGCACCTTATCCACCTCCACTCAAGCCCAGATCCCCAAGAACCAACAGGATGAGAAGGCTGCCTCCATTTCCTCCCGTGTACAGTGGGCACTGTGGCGGTCGCCTACCTCCTGCCTGGGCTGGGCCTGCTGCCTGGAGGGCCCAGAGAGGGCTTCTTGTCAAAGTAGCCATTCAGGACAGGTCTGTGCTCAGAGAGCTCTGAGTGACGGGACCAAGGGCACGTCCCACCAGTGGGCTAAACAAGACGCTCCTGTCCACGTTGCTGTTTTTTACTCCAGGTGGACAGGGATGATGCAGCATCGCCCACCGTGTGGATGGAGAGGGCCAGCGAGGAGCTGTGGTTGAAGAGCCTGAGACACGACGCTTGTGTGTGACCAAAGCTGCCGTGGGTGTGGTGGAGGCTGAGGAGGAGGAAGTGCTGCTGGAGGCCAAGATGAAACCAGAGACCATCGGGGCCCAGGGGGCGGTTGATTTCCATAACTGTGGGGGGGTGGCATGATCAGCAGAGTCTCTGGACCCAGCAGGACACCCCAGGCCGGCATCCAGCTCCTGGGCTTCTTGGCCCCTTTGTAGGTGTCGCTGGGGAACACTGGTGCCGGGCAAGACGGGACTGGGAGTGGGCTGTCAGAGAGAATGGGGAGGGCAGCCACCTTCTTTTCCTTGCCGTCAGGGGACTCTGGGTCAAAACTCATGTTGCTCTCCTCCACCTTGGAGCTGGAGGAACCAGCCAAGTGCTCGCTGAGCATTGGACAATGTCCCTGCCACTGAGGTCCTGGCCCCACCTGAGGTGTCCCAGCACTTGGAGTGGGAGCTGTGCCTGGTCCTGAAGCCTGTGTTGGGGCCTGTTGGCTTGGAGGCTGGACGGAAGGGCTGCATTTGCAGAGGTCACGCCCCCTGGGTGAGTGGGGACTCTGGGACACCTGAAGTCACAGATGCAAGTGACCCGCACCTGGGAAGGTGTGAGGGAGGTGCACAGAGGGCAGTGCCTCAGTGGCAGGCAGGGCTTCATGCCCATGGGCAGCACTCCTTGGCAAAGGTCAGCTAGTCCTTTGGACCCTAGAGGGCAGAAGGCGCCTAAGGCTCCCAGTGTTCCACGGGAGGCCAGGACAGCCTGCTGACTGGCAGGCATCAGGCCTGCAGCACGAGAGGTTCAGGGTGAAACTGCTCCTGGGTAGCCTGGGCCAGCTGGTTGGACAGAAAAGATGGCCACCTGGTTTTTGTCACTCTAGTCTGTACGTGCTCATCTCCCCAGCTAGCCAGACCCTGGGGAGGGTGGCCCTGTGGCTAAACAGCACTAGGGACTGAGGAGAAGGTGCCCTTGGCAATATGGAGTCCCTCTTCTTCATGTGAAGCAGGATTGAGCTGGCTCCATGCCTGACCTCACCCCCTTGGTGACGGCGGGCTTCCTCAGGTCAAAGTCATACTAGGCATCGGGTTCATGGCACTGAACACATTGGCATCCTCAGGGGTCTTCAGCATGGGGGAGAGGGGCCAAAGGAGGGTTGGCTGTGCTCAGGACAGCCACACCAGGGACAGGGAAATGCACAGAGACAGGAAGCAGATCAGTGCTTGTTAGGGGGTGGGGGAGTGGATATGGGGGCATGGCTGCTTCATGGGTACAGGGGTTCTGGTGGGGTGAAGCAATGATCTGGAACTAGATAACGGTGATGGTACACAGCATAGAGGATGTAGTTAGTGGCCGGCCCTGAATTGTACAACTTTAAGTGATGAAAACATTAAACTTTATTGAATCTAAATTGGAACACATAAAACATAAGAAATCATAAAACATAGAAAAGGGAAAGACATCTCTGGGTGGGGGCTGGAGCCGGCCGGGCCTTAGTTGCTGGCGATGTGGGTGGTGCTGCAGCTGCCCTAGTGCCGGAGCCACTGCTGTGGCTGATGCTGGAGATCCCCCCAGCTCTGGCTGTGCAACTGGCTCAGGAGCTGGACCTGAGCTGGGGCTAGAGCTGGGTCTGTCTCAGGTGGTGGTGCCTGACCTGCTTCTAGAATTGGCTCCGGTCCTGAGACTGACTCTAGCTCTGCCTTATTGACAGATGTGGGGCGGGAGTGAGTGATGGGAATGGCTGCTGCTCTGGAGCTGGTCGAGTGTGGGAGCTGGGGGAGCTCTAGTTCTGGAGCTGGCTGCACCTGAGCTCTGGAGCTGCTGCCAGAGCTCTCACTAGTCCACAGCTGGAGCAGGATCTGCTTCTATGTGGCTCTAACTTTGTAGGTTGAGGTAACTCTGGCTCTGCTGCTGGTGACCGAGCCTTCTCTAGCTCCACAGCTGGTAAACAACGTGTCCTGACCTTTAGATGGTGTCAGTGACATCACCAACCCGTCACGAGCTGTCCATCAGATGGTGGGAGCACTCCAGCAAATAGCATCTATTACATTAGTGTTATTTCATCTCAGTTCCAGTTACATATTTATTTTAAATATACTTAGAAGGAGAATAGGATAACAGAAACCATTTACTCTTTGCTGAGATCTAACAGAGCACACCTTATTGATGTCGTTTTTTAAGAAATATTACACAGTGGAAGACACCATTCTCCTTCCTCTCTCTTTCCTCCCCAAAGGTAACTACTGTCTTGAAGTTAATATATGTATTCCATACACATTTTCTCTTGCAAAAAACAGTTGTCCCCAATTTGCTGAGATTTTTTTATGTGTCTATCAAAGATATGCTTCTGAGCAGATGCTGTTAAAAACTCTGTCCTTTCAAAGTAAAGATGACAAGTCAACCATTAGTTGAGAAACTACCTGCTTTTTAGACATCATTTTTAAAAGAGAGGTTTGAAAATATCTCCATCATGTTACCATTGATCCTCCCTATTTGGAAGAGTTACATTCTATTAATTTTTAGCAAACACTGCATGAGCCAGACTGAACCAGGGCTCCTAGGGGAAGGACAAGGTTAGGTTTCTGCAGTCTTTGGTCGTGACATGTTTGGGAACCTATCAACGCATAGCCTTGTTTTATGTTTGTCTCTTTTGAAAAGACCTTATTTAGTATAGACTGTAGACGCATTATTTGAACTCCCAGCCAATCTCACTATCCATAACCCATGCCTGAAGGAAGCTCATCTAACACAAGTGTTTTCTACATATGGCCCATCACAGGCTTCCTGTGCTTAGGAACACTACACAGCACTTCAGCACTATGTTTGCGGATCATTACAAAGAGGAAAAACAGCAGCAAGAAGCAAAAAAGGTGAAAAACGTACCATTTAATAGACCAGGAAAAGGACACTTGTTGACCTGAGAGCTGAAACAAGAGTGTCACCTTGTTCTACCTCAGCTGGGAATGTGCGCCTCAGGCAACTCCCACTTTCTGCCACTCTGCACCCGTCCAGGAATTCCCAGGGAAAACACAGTGTGTGTTGGGTTTGGATTCACCTGTAAATTTTAGTGACTAGGTGAATTCACGAATATCAAATTACTGAATAAGGAGGATTGACTCTGTTCTGTTGCCAAAAACAATGAGTGTGTGAAACTCATACTTCAGAACTTCAACATGGAAGGCTTTCTAATCTGCTTTAAAATCTACATGAAGAGTTTCATGGTTTTGAGCCATTTGTTAAAAATGTCAAAAACATCTTCTGATTGGTTTAAAAGAACAACTGATTGACCTCAGGAATGGCTGTGTGTACTCACCATCTCTGATTTCTCTCATTCTCTCTTGAACCCATTCCAATGAACCCCCACCACCCCACTACAACTCTTTTTTCCAAGGTCACAAGTGACCACCACATTGCTAAATCCTACAGTCATTTGTCAGTCTGTGATTTACTTGATCTACCAGCACTTGACATAACTATTCACTATGTATGTTAATAAAGTCTGGTAATAGCCAATACATTATTTTGGGACAATCAGATATTCATTTGACAACATATTAATAAATATTCTATTTGGTCTCACACCACTCCTTAAAAATCAACTCCAAATCTGAATATAATAAACAATAAAAGTTGAATGAATATTAAAAGTATTAGATTGTTTTAAAAAGATTATAGAACATCTTTATATCTTGGATAATAGACAGTCTTGCTAAACGAGACTCAGAAAGCAGAACTCTAGTCGACAAGATTCATAAAACTAACTACAGCAAAATACAACTTTGTAAGACCAAAGGCACCGTAAATTAAGTAAAAAAACAGAAGAAAACACTCCAACATGTAATCAAGGGTTTCTCTGCAGACTATATGAAGAACTTCTGTAAACTAATGAGAGACAAACCATCCAGTGGAAGTGTGGCAAAGGACACGAACAGCCAAACTATTCTCAGTGGAGGAAATATGAAATGCCAGTAACCAAGAAGTGTTCAACCTTCCCAGAGATGACAGAAATACAAAATAAATCAACAAAGAGACATGCCTTAGATATCAGATTGACAAACACTTACAAAGTTTGTTTCAGGTGTTGGTTACATGGAAAAATGAATCCACTCATGCAGTACTGAAGCACAACTTTTGGAGAACAAATTGAAAATACCTGTTGAATTTCTCAAATGAGCATTTTCTATGACTCAGCAGTTCTGTTTATTAGTATCTGCCCAGGAGAGACCTTCACACAGATGCAAAAAGAAACATTTATAAGAATATTCTTCATAATATTGTAATAGCAAAAAATGGGGACAACCCAAACGTGCATCAAAAGAAGAATGGTTCAACAAGACGTAGTTTATTCGTAGTAACATGTCAGAGTGACAAAGAATGGAGTAGATCCAAGCAAATTGTCACAGAAGTATCTCCCATATAGTTTTGGGTGAAAAGAGGAGGCTGCAGAATGAGGTGCATATTATACCATTTTCTTTAAACACACAAAACAAAAAGAAAAGAATATTTTTCTACAGCGACAGATATATGTGGGGCTGTGGTTAAAGGAGCCTTTAGCTTGATCCATATATAACTTTTAATTAATTAATGTTTTACAAAGGTACTGCTTCATATATTATTTGTATAATGAAAAATTAAAATACATAAGACTAATTAAGTTCATTCTTTCCTACTAGAGAATTTCAGCTACCCCAAAGTAACTAAGAAATCAGAACGTCCACAGGAAAATGTCAGCATAGGTGGGGGACAATTGAGCTTGGTTAACATGAGCAGACATTTTTCATACATTAGGGGAGCTGATATTTTGCTGTAGGACCATCTTTGCCATGCAAACCTTGGGACAAAAGTGCAAGTATTTGCCAGGATACAGCCAAGATATAAAACCAACCAGATCTTGAAAATAAAACGGAAAAGCCCAGTTGTCACTCTAAATCTACCTCTTCATTGGCCAAAACCAGCTTTGAAGCTGTTTTAGCCTGTTTCTCCACGAACAAGAGCCACAAAATTGACGCGCCAGCATCACCACCTCATGGCTCTGCTTCTCATCGCAGGGTCCATCACCATACCCTTTGGCCCCCAAATCTCAAACCAAGAGTTCTGTCTTTTGGATATCCCTTCAAAGTTAAATGTTTTAGAAATACAAGAGACCCAAGTAGGGTTATGGATTTTTTAATTTTGACAAGTCAAGATTTTTTAAGAGACTACTATCTATCATCATTGCCAGTTTGTAAAAGAACAGCTATTTAAAACCAAGAAATCAGAAAGGCCATAAACTCATATCAGAAGACAGTCCTGCTTATCAAAGAACAGTTGAAAGTGGTATACACATTTCATAAATACGTAAATATCCCATAACTATATTAATAATTGTGATCATTAGTTAGGCTGTTAAATAGGTCAACTTGACCAGGTCATGAGGTGCCCAGATCGCTGGCTAAACGTTATTTCTGAGGGTGTCTGTAAAAGTGTTTCTGGAAGAGATGAGCAGTTGAACTAGTGGGCTGAGTAAAGCAGATTGCCCTCCCTGTTGTGTGTGGGCCTCATCCAACCCACTGAGGGCCTGAATAGAACAAAAATGCCGAGGAAAGTTGAATTCTCTGTCTCTCTCTCTCTCTCTCTCTGCCTGAAGGTTTGAGCTGGGACATCAGTCTTCTCCCGCCCTTGAACTGGAACTTATACCATTGTTGTTCCTGATTCTCAGGCCTGTGGACTCAGACTGGAACTACACCGCCAGCCTTCCTGAGTCTCCAGCTTGCAGACGGAAGATCATGGCACTCCTATGTCTCCTAGTGGTTCTGTTTCTCTGGAGAACGCTGATTAACACAATCATATTTACATACTTCTCCTTTATCAATCTGTGTCTCAGCTTTATCAATAAAGGCAGAGCTGGAGACAAGGTCTTGTACATAGATACTTAATTTGGGAGGTACCAGGAGTGAGAGAGCAGGGAGAGGTCATGAGTAATACTGTCCTTCTCATGGAGAGGCAGCCTTCCTTTGATCCTCATTGGTCAGACTGGCCAGACGGCTCTGTCAGTTTCCAGGCACCCCCAGGAAACCACTGCTTGTCTGTCCTCACTCCTCCTTGTACATGTCCTGAAAATTAGCTCAGAGAACTTATGCAATTCACCAGAGATAGACTCAAGTTGGCCTGGCAGAAGAGGCATTGAAAAACAGGCTGACACATGTTCTGGTTCCTTTCACATCAGATTTCATTCTTCCTTTTACTCACTTATTCTTTCAATAAAAAATGCATCAATATCTACCATGTCTTAATAATGATAGCAACATATATGGAGCGCTTACTATATGCCTGGTACTGTTACTGCTTTATAGGTATTATTTCATTTAATCCTCACAACAGTGTTATGAGGTAAGTGCTTTTAGTATCCCCCATTTTACAGATGAATAACAAAACACAGAGAAGTTAAATAATGTGCTTGAGGCCACACAGTCAAGAAATGGTGGCGCTCAAATATGACTCGGGAGTTTGGGCTCCTTCCTAACTGCCAGATGTCAACTGTGTTTCAGCTGCTCTGCTTCCAGGTTTCAGGCTCGTGATGGGGCATAGAGAGAAAGAGAATGCACAGCGGGAGACAGGTGGGTGCCATCCCAACCCAACACAGTAAGTCGGATGGAAGTGGGCACCCAGGTGCCATCGGAGCATGGAGGGGTACTCTCACCCCAGAAATTGGGGCCACTGAGCTGACTCTTGAATGACAGAAAGCGGAGATGGGGCGATGTAAGTTGGGGAGGAGTCCAGGCAGCAGAAGTAACAGAAGAATACCACTGGGAACACCACAGAAGTGTAACAGTTTCAAATTTCAGTGCACACGCTCAGGTGGCAAACCATGCCATTGCCTTTTTCCTTTGGGACCTTAAAGTCTATTAGGATCCCCCATTCTCTAGGTGTCAGAAATAATCTCCTTCAATTCAGAGGCTGAGTCCACCCTGGCCCTGGGACCGTGTCCTCAACTGGGGGCTTCTGTGGAGCCATGGTATGTATCTGCATGGAGGACAAAGGTGGAGAAACCATCGTTACTCATCATCAGTCCACATGTTTCTGCTGACACTGCCCACAAGGGGTCCTTGACACAGAATACCGACTTGCTTAGTAAGCCTGTCTTATCTCCTGCTTCCTTGACCTTCTGGCTTCCTTCAGTGATGGCTCTCTCTCTGCTCTCCTTCACTGACAAGCTTCTCCAAAGACTCTCATCACCATGTCTACACTTCTTCCCCTCCCAGTCTTCATTCACTATTCAACACACAGTGATGTGTATTCTGTTCCTACAACACACCCAAAATCTTCTGCTAAGATCGCCACTGGGCTCCACGTTGCTAAATCCAATAGATGCTCTTCTCTTCATCTTAGCTGATTTCCTGGCTATATTCAACTTTCATGATCCGACACTTTCCTGCTTTTCTTTCTACAACGTTGACCACCTCCAAAAGTCATCCCTGATTTTTCTCTCATCTCCTTGATTTTACCTCTCCCCAAACATTTAATCTATCAACAACTTCTATCAATTGTATTGTCAAAAATTACACATCAAGTCTATCCACTTCTCTGCAGTTCCGCTGCTAACACAGTGGCATATGCTACAATTCTCTCTCCCCTGGATGAGTGAAACAGCCTCTTCACTCAACTCTCTGCTTCCACACTTGCCTCCAACAATCCAGTCTCTGCACAGTAGACGTGGCATCCTCAGTTCTGTGCAACATCTCATCATGTCTGGCTCCAGGAAAATTCAGTTCTGTTTTTCTTATGAAAATCTTTGGTTTTGTAGGATATCCTTGATGTTTTCTGTCATATAGTTTTATTTATCTTCATTTTTACTGTCAAAAGACACATATAATCACACACACACACAGAAACTCTCATTAAGGGCCTATTACTTGTAAATCATTAGCTTGATATAGTGAGACATAAAAAGTAACCTCATTCTTTTAAAAAGTAACTTGATAACAGGGACTCTGGCTTAAGGAGCTCATGAATTGGTTGGAGAAAAAAATAAAACAATGAAAATGTAAGCAAAGAGAAAAAGGTGTAAACAACAGTCCACCATAAAATATCATCACAAGATGGCACAAGATTAGTTGCCAAATTAAATATGAACAAATTATTTGCTACAGAAATTCACAGGAAGGAAAATACTGGAAGCTGGACTGGAAAGAAAAAACTTCAGGGAAGACAGAAAATAAATTTGAATTGGCCCCTGAAGAATGAGTAGGATTTATAAAAGCACAAAGAATTAAAAAGTCATAAAAGCTCAAGTAAACTAGTTTTGCTAAAGAAGAAAGTATGGTTTACTGAGTCGTCGGAAAGAAGGCTCACAACAGAATGAGGTCAGCTCAGCGAGGACCACGAATGCCAGGGTGAGAAGTCTGACTGATTTTATAGGCAATGAGAGCCACTTAAGCATTCGATGTAGGGCTTCCCATGATCAATGTGGTACTTTAGGAAGATTATTCTGGCATGGTGTGAGACTGAAGGATGAGAGGAAGCTGTCACTAATCCACTCAGCCTCCCTATAGGGAGCTCTCATTTTTTTTTACATAAGCTTTGTGAACAGTTATCCTCCAACAACAGTTTCTGGATGAGCATCTCCAGGATGGTCATGGCTGCACATATCTTGTTTAATTGGAAGAGACCACAGATAACTAAATCACAGGCTGACACATTTATGATGAGACTGAAGAAGACAAGTCTTTACTCAGCCTGTGTCCACTGGGAAAGCAGGAGGTGCCCTCCACTCTGCTCCCTCCTCCCTTACATCCAGACAAAACACCAGCATCTCCAGGCCACCTCCCTTTGTTCCAGTCAGGTTCATCTGATGCTGTTCCTTACCTTCTCCTTATATCTGACGTCACTGCTCATGCTATTAGGTCCTAAGACTTTGGGACTTCAGCTCCTTTGGCCTTGCCTTTCTTTGGCTATGACAGCAATGGTCATCTCTTTACAGCTGAGACAAAGACCAATTATTTGCATCTTGGTCTCTCCTCTTTACCTTTTAGGGCTTCATCCTCTGGGGCAGATGCTACAGAAAGAAGAATGCCAAAATGCTTTTGCTATGTGATGACAATAAGTTATTTCTACTCTTCAAAGCCCTGTAGAACTATGGGCAGGTCTGTGCATTCCGTAGAACAATATCTTGAGAACGAAGCTCAAAATGCACTCACTCCCATTCTGTGCCAGGCATAAAATATACCCGCCAGCAGAAAACTAGGGGATTGCAACTCCAACACTTCAGTCTCAGACTTACCTTTAGTTTATTAAACACTTTAAAGGATATAACAGTTAATGATGTATCTTCCTGCTCAAATATTATCAATATCTCCTAATATTTCCAAATAAAATCCTTTGGGAGGAAAGAAACTAATACTTTGGGGGATGTCTTAAGTACCAGGCCCTCTTCTAAGCAGTTTTCATACATTATTTATTTCATCTTCTAAACAACACTTTTAGGTGGGTACTATCCCCGTTTTACTGATAAGGAAACTAATGTTGAAGAAGGTTAAGTAATTTGGCCAAGGAACACAGAATGTAAGGAGTGGATTCAACCTAGCCCCATCTTCACTGTACCACCCGGCCCACTCTGCCTTCACATGGCATTCAGGCTCCGAAGAGTGTGGCCCCAAACTGCCTCTCCAATCTAGCACACATTTTCCCATCTTTTATTTTGTTATATACAAATCACAGTTGTTTGTCCAATCTAATTTCATGATTTCAAAAACATAATATCATAGAAAACCAACCAGCAGCAGTTGCTAAGCTGAAATACACATACTTTACAACCTAGCAATTCTACTCCTAGGTAAATACCAAGAGAAACATGCACATATGTTCATCAAAGACAGGTACAGTACTCAGAGCAGCACTACTCACACGAGTCAAAAACAAAAACATGGGCATAACCCAAATATCTATCTACAACAGAAGGGACAGATATTTCTACAAGGAAAATATAAATAGCAATGAGAACAAACCGTAGCCATACACACGTATGAATCTCACAAACATAATGCTGTGTGAAAGAAGCCGGGCACGAAAAAGTATATGCTCTATGATTCCATTTATATGAAGTTCAGAAACAGGCAAAACTTATCTGTCCCACTGGAAGCTGGGACAGAGGTCATCTGCCCCCAGGTGGAGGGGAGCAGATACGACTGAAGAGAGATGACGCCTCAGCACAAATCAAGGTGGTTGCACCAAACTATATTAGAGTCATCGTAGTCTTCACAGGCATGATCTCACGCTGGAAAAAAAAAAAAAGCCAGTTTTACTAAAGAACATTCCTTTTTTGTTGTGAGGAAGATCAGCCCCGGGCTAACATCCGTGCCCATCTTCCTCTACTTTATATGGGATGCTGCCACAGCATGGCTCCACAAGCAGTGCGTCGGTGCGTGCCAGGATCCAAACTGGCGAACCCAGGGCCGCCGCAGCGGAGCGCGCTCACTTAACCACTTGCGCCCGGGGCCGGCCCCTAAAGAACGTTCTTGATGGAGCAGTAATATTATTTTTTTAAAAATTTTATTTATTTTTCCCCCAAAGCCCCAGTAGATAGTTGTATGTCATAGTTGCACATCCTTCTAGTTGCTGTATGTGGGACGCGGCCTCAGCATGGCCGGAGAAGCGGTGCCTCAGTGCGCGCCCGGGATCTGAACCCGGGCCGCCAGCAGCGGAGCACGCGCACTTAACTGCTATGCTACGGGGCCGGCCCGTATGTTATTAACTTTATTAAATCTTGACCTTGAATATACCTCTTTTTAATATTTTGATATAATACGTAGTATGTGATGAAATGGGAAGTAGGCGGGAAGCACTTCTGTTACGCACTGAAGGACAATGGCTGTCTTGAGGAGAAGCACTTGTGTGACAATCTGAGCTGACCTAGCCACTCTTGATAGAACGTCATTTTTACTTAAAAGAACGACTGACAAACTGAGCTTATTCAGTTTTGGGTATTTGGCACACATTTTCTCAAAAATTACCTCCAAGAGCCTATCACTTCAAGGAAAACAACTGACAGTATTTGTTGACAATGACAAAATTCAAGCTCTCAGCCAAAATTATGGAAAACTTACACTTGATACAAAGAGCTTGACAGCTTTCCACTATGTAAGACTTTTCTGATAGGTCGGGGGTAGTGTTAAGCACTGTATGGTATTTTGTTTTGTTTTGTTTTCGTATAATGAAATGTGTCAACACTTGGAAGATCTGCAGAACTCAATGAGCAGAGGTCTAGAATAGTAAATCCTTAGAGACAGAACAGTGGTTGCTTGGGGCTGGGTCAAGTGATGGAGCAGGAATGGGGAGAGATGCTAATGTGCTCGGGGTTTCATTTTGCGGTGTTGAAAATGTTCTAAAATTAGACTGTAGTGATGGTTATAAAACTGTAAATATACTGAAAACTACTGCACTGTGTACTTTAAGTGGGTGAATCGTATGGTATGTGACATATATCTCAAAAAAGTTATAAAATAAAAACTCTACCACCGTAATAACATTGTAACATCTGGAGTTTATTTTTAAAAAAACAGGTTGTCAACCCAAAGGCCATGGTTTGCTGACCCCTGTTTTATTGTACAATGTACCATCATCTTTGAGTTTATCATTCTAGGACATCTCTGGTGTCCAGTATTTCAAAGTCTATCTTTAATCTACTATTTTTTTATTCTCCCAACATGCCCTCCTTTTATCTGTGCATCAAAAAAAATGTTCTTTAAAGTGAGAATTGCCTCTATTAGTAAAACAAGCTTACTTCTAACCAACACTCCACAATCAACACACACAACAACAACAATAAAAGATATCGGCTGAGGCTACAGTCATCTGAAGACTTGATTGAGGCTGAAGGATCTGCTTCTAAAATCACTCATGTGGCTGTTGGCACGAGGCCTCGGTTCTTCACCTCAAGGATTTCTCCATCTGTTGCCTGAGTTTCCTCATGACATGTCAGCTGACTTCCTCCTGAGCAAGAAATCCAAGAGAGAGCAAGGAAGACACCTCAGTGCCTTTCCTGACCCAGTTTCTGAAATGTACAACATCACTTTCACTTTCTCCTATTTGTTAGGAGTGAGTAGTCGTCAAGTTTTGCCCACACTCAAGGAGAGGGGAATTAGGCTCCACCTTTTGAAGGGAAGAATATCAAAGAATTTGTGGACATATCTTAAAACCACCATAGCCACCTTGGCAGTATACAAACAGGCTCTCATCTCCTCTGTGGGAAGGCAGAGAAACTGGGGACCAGGCCCAAGACTCAATGGTCAGAACAGCCAAACTCCAAAGAAGGATAAATGCCCAACAAAGGTAGGTCTGCTGTACCAAGGTCAGGGCCCGGTTGGGAAAAAGATGGATGGAGTTATCTAGATTGATGTCCCTGAAGATCCTGAATCCCCAGATTCCCCTGAACCCTCTGAGCCTCCAAAGGTAGCCCACTCCTTTCCATTATGCACTAACCTCCTGTCTCCCACTTGCTTGGAGATGATGCAGAGGCTGCTTCCCCACAAGACAATGTTCACCTACCCACCTCCATCTCAGTGGGGTGTGGATATTCAGGATCTGCCCTTCCTGGCCACCAGGACTTTAATCCCTACAACTGTGATTTAATCTCAAAATTAGGATTAAGTCACAACATAACCCAGCTGCTGACACATTGAGGCTGACAAGGGAGCAAAGGGACTATGCCCCAGGGAGCTACAAAACCTACCCAGCATGGACCAGCATAAGTCAGGAGAGCGTGTGTGAGACTGGAGTCTAGGGTGCTTGATCAAGAGGACTGGAACATAAGTTGAATAAGGGAGAGTTGATCCATTTGCAAGCTCTTTCCTAGGATCCAGGATTCAACACTTACTCATCAAGAAAATGAATAGGCAAGCTACAGATTGGGGAAAATATTCTCAACGCATGTATCTGACAAAAGACTCGTGTCAAGAATATATAAAGAACTTCTACAACTCAATAATAAACAGACAATCCAACTTTTTTAAAAGGACAAAAAACTTGAGTAGACAGTGAACAAAGAAGAAATGGCCAGTGAACACATGAAAAAGTTCTCAACATCATAAGTCATCAGTAAAATGCAAATTAACCCCAAGAGATACTTCCACACACCCATTAGGATGGTTAAAATAAAAAAGACCGACAACACCAAGTGTTGGTGAAGATGAGAAACAACTGGAACTCTCATATTTTGGTGTGTAAAATGGTACAATCACTTTAAAAAACTGTTAGGCAGTTTCTTAACTGAAACCCAGCAATTCCACTCCTAGGTATACATCCAAGAGCAACAAAAATTCAGGTCCACAAAAAGCCTTGTACAAGAATGCTTGTAGGAGTTTCATTCACAATAGTGCCAAAATTGAAAACAGTTCAGGCGTCCATCAATAGAAGAGATAAACTGTGGCATGGTCATATAACAGAAAACTACTTTGCAATAAAATGGATTGAATTATTAATAATCATAATTTGCCTTTTTATTCATATGTCACATAGTGATTAAATCTCAACCTCTTTGAATCCATTCCCTCATCCATAAAATGCAGCACCTTCCTTGCTCACTCTACAGGACTGTCATGAGGACCAAATTGGTTAAAGTTGGTGAAAGCTCTTGAACTATGTGCTTGACCTTGGAAATATGGTACAGTGGTATAGTCCTAGTTCTAGAATGCTTTAGACTTGCAGTCAAGGAGTTGTTATTTGTGCACTTATCTTACAGTCACATGTCATCATGCCTTGAGGGCAGTAACGTTTACAATTGGCTTTCTTTCACTGGTATTTTGCCTTATTTCAAAAAATATCTTCCCAACAATTTATCACAAATGGTCAAGCAGATTGCACACTAAACACCCAAATACCCACCACCCACATTCTACAATTGCTAACATTTTGCTATATTGCTTTCATCACTTATTTATGCAGATATCCTTCCATCAATCACTGCATGATGGGTCAGTTTATTTTTTATGGTATTTCCTTCTCTTCTCCCTTCTTGACCACATCCTTGATTCTTACCTCTTTGAAGCGTTTCTTTGGCAAACCTGCCTGAAAGTAAGATTTCCAATCTCTGGGAAATATAGTCATTTTACACTGATTATGTCTGCCATGTATGGTTACTATTTCATGTACTTACATCTTATTTCTCCACATCAGTGCTTCTGAACCAGGGGTGATTTGTACCCGCCAGGGGACATTTGGTAATATCTGGTGATATTTTGGTTTGTCATGATGTCAGGGTGAGGTTCTGGCATCTGGATACCAGGTTTGCTGCTAATCATTTTATAATAGACAAGGCAGTCCCCACAACAATGAATGAACCAGCCCCAAATACCAATATTGCCAAAGTCAAGAAACCATGCACTAGATAAGTTATAAGTCCTCCAGGTTAGCAGCTGAGGGTGCCCATTGAAATACAAACCTGGAAAATACCCAAAAAGATTGTCAGATATGTGGTTACACTGAGAGTGACCAGTCGCACTCTTTCCACCCATGATTGCATTATTCTAGGACACAAGTTACTTTATTCAATAACACTCTGTGGAAACTTCATGACTCCTGGCCTGTGTAGGTTCTGAAAGGGTCTTATTTTCATTGTGGTCCATGAATTTTTTTTGCAGAGACAACCCATTTTGAAACACATTCATCCAAGCAGATGCCTTGTGAGGAAGAGTGACTGGTGTGGGCTTACCCATAAACTATGTCTCTACCCTCCGTTTCCGCTCTGTGGTTTGTTTCTGAGCTGCACCGTATGCTGCTGATTGAACACCCTGAAGATGCAGAGTTAGCACCACAGCCGTTTCTTCTTTGTTTCCAGCAGTTCCGTAGGCAGTAACGTTTGCGAGGAGATCAAAAGAATTAGCTATCCCCTGCCATAAAATATAGAAAATGTCACTAAGGAAAATGGAAAGAGATGCCTGAAACTGAATATTCTGTGCCCAAGACCTTTCTCTAGAGATTTGGAACTAAAGAAACACCTTCCTTGGGGATGCTTGTCTTCCTACATATCGAGATGATAGGTGCATTGCAACAGAATGCTTGGGAAATCAACGCAATTGTTCAAACCTAGTAGGAAGTAACTGTTCTCCTGTTATCGAGTCGCTTTTCGAAAAACTATGGATGAATACAGCTCTGCCTTCCTGTCCCACATTCTGCCCTTTCTGTCATTATTTTTCATGTATATGTTGCTTTTCTTGTTCACGTTCTCCCTCTTCTGCTGTCTGCTATTCTCTTACTGTAAATATTCATTGTTAACCAATTGAGTAAAACAACAACTATATTAAAAAATAGTAAAATGAATGGAGTTAATCAATATGGTAAAAGAATCTGGTGAAATATCAGAGACTTCATGTATTGGGCCAGAAAAGAACATCTGTTTTCACCTGTTTACCTACTGAATTAAGCCAAATACATATACGTCTGTGGGCTTCTAGATTGAGGAACTTTTAGGGGGTGGGTGGAAGGAGAGAGAAGCATAGTATCCTCAGTGCAGACTCACAGGCCCTCTTTTGGAAATAGTTGTAACTATTAAAATCTCTCCGAACCTCCTGTTCTCCTAGTGATTTGGATACTTATTTTGTATGTGCTCTCTTTTCCTTCGAAAATGAACTAGGATTCCAGTGATCTGGCCTGCTAGCCAGACGATTGAGAGGAAACCCTGGGAGCCATTTGTGATGGTTCTCAACCACCCTTGTATATTAGAATCATTTGACAAGTTAAACTATATAGACAATAGGGCTCTAACCTCAGAGATTCTGATTCATCAGAGACCCAGGTATAAGTACATTTTGTACAGCCTTCCAAGTGTTTCTAATGTATGGTCAAGTTTGAGAATCACCAAGCATGAAAAAATATTAAAATATTAGAAAGGATTTCAAACCTTTACAGAGAGTGTTGCATTCCCATTATCACACCAATTTGAGAGCCTCACTAAGTCAGAGCAAATCCATTTATTGTTATTCTGATAATTTGTGAAATTCAGCTAGTAAAGCACACACTAGAATGGCAATTTGGACATTTTCTTTATACCACAGAGATCTGGGCTTCATAGAAATATGTGTATCTAACTTGGGCAGCCAAGACTTTGAGTGGCTGATAGTTCATGTGACCATGATGTTGACTTAAAGCTAATTATGCATTTATAGATGGTGAGTACAATTTGCCAGTAGTTTTCTCAGAACAAGTCAATATGTAAAAATCAAAATCAGTTATAAGAGATTTAGTATCTGAATTGACCACTTGAGGGATATTTTCTGACATTCAACACATTTAGTATTAAAGAAAGCCATGCTCAACTGAGATTCAGAAAAAAAGGAAAATTTTTAATGCCATGACCTATGAGTTATTAAAAGATATAAAGCTGCATTAATTAAAAATGTTGTTCCTGTTAGGGAAATAAGAAAATAGGTGAAACGAACAGAGCAGAGAGTATAAGAACTAAAGTCATGTGTGTGGGATGCCCAGCTCCGGAGCTGCAATAGGGCTAATGGTCACTTCCTCACCCAATTCACAAAAAAATTGCAAAATAGTACACAGAATTTCTATACACACCTCACCATGTTTTAGTTATCACATTGCATTTTGAAAAGTAGCATTTTACATTAGCGGGTATCTAACGAATAAATAGAGCTGGTACATTTAGGTTCGTATTTGGAAAAATATCTACCACACAACATATTGAAAAATGTTGCGAGAGTCTTAAGTATATTCTATGTCTGCCCCTTCTCATGCCCAGTCCACAAGATGATGACGGTATGAAACTCACCTGGACTTCACAGTCTCTGGAAAATTTATTTTTGCCAAGTTGAGAAGAATTAGGGTTGATTTCTAAGAATGAAAAATAGAAGAGAAGCTGGAGAGAGTTACTTCCTCAAGGTCAGGAACTATTTGACCTTACAAGATGAAAAAACGTCTCCCCATTTTTCTTCTCACATTCCTGTAGCATCAAGTATCTAAACATGAGACAGGATCAAGTTTTCTAAAAAAAAAAAAAAAATGTTTTGGAGACCCAGGGAAACAGAGTAGCATTAATGAAGAATGTTTACCTTCAAATGTTCCTGAATATTTCTCTCAGACTCCTTATACCATCTCTATAGACTATTCCCTATACTAGCCACGGTCCCTGTTTTATTATATAAAACAGTGTAACCTATCACCAGCATTGGTGGGCAAGAATTCTTGACATGATTTTTATGGCGTGTCCCCTGCCACCTTTTTTGACTACTGCTGTAGGTTGGGCTAAGGCAGTGGTTCTCAAACTCTGGTGTGCATCAGCACTGCCTGGAGGGCTTGTTCAAACACGCTGCTGGGTCCCATCCCCACAGATTTCAATTCAGTAGGTCTGGGCTGGGGTCTGAAAATTTGCATTCCTGACAAATTCCCAAACATTCCACTCTCCTGGCTGACACGGATGCTTCTGCTTCTGAAGCAAAGACAACTCTTACCCAACTTCATTAGTCTCTTCTCCTACCTGAAAGTGAAAATATCCAGTTATCAACTTGCACTCATTTCCTGACAGGACCATTTACAGAAGATACCCTTGCTTCCTTAGCTTTCCTCAAAGCCACGTGGCATGAGGCCAGACCCTTCAATAAGCCCCTTCTAGCATCTTCTTACTGAGACACCGAAGCTTCCCAATGGGAGGTGCACTTTGCTGCAGCACATTAATAAACCTAACACTGTGGACGTCATATGCATTCCTGGTGGTCCGCAGGCACTGGGCTTTATCAATACTTACCCATGCATTCTTCCTCTTCACGTGTGAAGTTTGACTTTCCCTTACTTGGAGCCAAACCAGGTTGAGGGGTACAAAGGTAGCTTCCAATTGGATAGGTCCAATAATTTTGGGGTGGTCAGTCAGTGGCATTCATCCTCATCTGTGGAATGGAGCAAACAGTTCATAATCAAACCAGCTGAATGTATACGCTCCACCTATCCATTGGCAGTGGTGCCCAAGACGTTTCTGTGGACTGACAGCATCAGAAATATTTAGAGATAATTTTTGAAAATATAAATCCCAAAGTAAATCTCAGACCCAGTAAAACGAATTTCAGAGAAGTTGGAACTCAGAATCTGATGTTTTCAGAAAAACGCTGGGTGATTTCACTCAGCATACAGGTTTGGGAGCCACTGATAAGGACAGCTGGACTGAAGAGATAAGAGATTTTCCTAAGATATTAAGAACTTAAAAAGTATCTGAGTGTATGTTCTTTGGGAGAATTCTTAGCAGTAACAGCTTGCTGTGCACAGAGGCAATAATTCTCCAGTATCATAGAGAGAATCAAAATGGGAATAGAAGACTAACCTGTTCATACAATGTCCACATCTAGGACAGGGACTGGATAAATGGGAAAAGTCAACTGTTATGCTGTTACAATTCCCATTTGTTTCCTGGGTTTTAATTTGATAATGTGCACAGGCTTCTCTATCTGCTTAGTAACGTTTCCAACTATGGATGGCCTTGGGCTTTGATTGAAAACCCTGGTCTATTAGGCTGTTATTGCAGAATGAGTTAAGACTCTAAGGTGTGGACTACTTTCAACATTCACTGTTATTTTTTTAAAGCAACCAATAAAAGAGAAAAATCAATTGTAGGCCTGGGGTCACATTTCGGTTCTATGACCTGTTTTCTTCCTGGCATCTTTGCTCACTTCGGTAGGTTTTCTCTAGAATTTCACGTCATATTCTAAGGAACTGGTTCAATTTTGCTGCAACTAACTCTGTTCTGATTTTTGAAGGCTGTTACTCTATTTGGACTTACCATTGCAATCTTCTGTGCCATTTGTAAAATTCTCCCTTCCAGGACATGATATAAATCCTGTGTCAGTGGTAGATTCATAACCCTTTGTGATGGTATTGCACGTTGCATTTGGGGGACAAGTAGTGGAGACATTTTCACAGTCACAACAACCGTTAGAGTGGAGGAGAGGATAGGAACTCTGTTTAGACCCTGGGCTGCCTCAAGTCAACTTGAGTCTTGGTTACTTGAATCCTTTTATGTGCTGAGTGTGACACTCGGCAAGTGGTACTCACTTTGTAAACATTTGTTCAATGGATGATCAATGAACATGATTGGTGTTGCTAGCTTATATTATTAGAAAAAAAAATTTTTCTTTCAGCAGGGACTCAAACTCTTTTGGAAAACATTGGAGCAATCCTCTTGAACTGTCCTACTCAAGGTGTGGTCTCCGGACCAGCAGCATCAGCATCACCCGGGAGCTTGTTAAAAATGCAAATTTCCTGGCTCCACCTCAGCCCTACTGAATCTAAGTCTGGGTCCTGGGCTAGGAATCTGTTTGAACAAGTTCCCCAGGGGATGACGATGATGCTCAGGCTTGAGAACCTCTGCATCTCAGCTGCTTCTAGAATAAAAGAGTTCTCTGATGAAAACCCTAAGAATTTTTAATAAGACTTGATTTAGAATTTCTTGACCTTTATTTCATTCTTTTACATCAACTCAGTGAGGTGTCATGAGTCACCCTGTCACTATTTAAAGCCATGGTTTTCCATCAGCCAGAATTCCCAGGTTCATATTGGACTTCTTACACCTCAGATTGTTTCCAACACCAGTTCTATTTCTAGTTCTTCCTTCTTTATCACCTCACCAAACCTATGACTCATTTTCTCTCTCCTCATGAAGCTTTCTCTCTAATCCCCTCCATCGCCTCTCCTTTTCCCAAGATCCAAGTCCCTTTCATATCTTCTTATCCATTGTCCTATCTCACACACTTTCTCCATCATCTCTGGAAGCAGATGGCTATGATTCAGGGGGCAGTTTTATTTGTATAAGATTTAATTTTTAAATTACTTTTAATTTCATTAGTTGTGATATTGAAACTTTTGTATTTAATCCAAATGAGATAAAATTATAAAGAAAGAGATTCATCCTCTAACATATGATAAAGTAAATAAAAATTTTTAAAAATGTGTGCCAAAACATGCATCTAAATTGTTCACCTGGGAGATTATGTACTCATTTGAATAAAATCACTCCATATAATATCTTTTAATTCTTTTCTCTTCCTTTTATTTTCCTTTTTATTTTTCTGGTCTTCTTCTTTTTTTCCTCCCTCTTCACACCTATACATTTTGTCCTTGGACTTTATTACTGAGAAAGACAAGAAAATTCACCTCATTTTCACTTTTTCTTCCAAATAGTATTTTTGAAAAGAAATAAAAGACATACCATCTTCAACTGAAGAAGAAACAACACTTTGAATACCATTTTGTATGATTTCTGACATTTCACTTTGACCAACCACCTGGGGAAAGGATGAAATGATCTGAATCCATTGAGCCCCTATGTAAGCCCTGAGTCCTGAACTCACTAATGCATTGCTTCTGCAGGCCTCTGAAGAAGTGTTCTTCATTGCTGGTGTGCAATAGAGAAGTCATCTTATTTCCAACATTATGATCAGTGTTTGAGTCAGAGGAAATAGAAACAACACTTATTGTGCGCTTATTCTGGCGAGTACTGAAATAGGCAGTTTACTGGAGTTATCTTACTTAATCATTGAAGCAGGCCTCTTCATACAGTAACTCTTAAAGCCATTTTAGTGACCAGGAAAATGAGGTTCAAAGAAAGGAAGTCACTTGCCCCTGGTCTCCCAGCTGGTAGATTGCAGGACGGATAGAGTCTGGCATACTAGGGAAAAACCTTCATGGAGGCTATTACAGCACCATGTTTCAATGTGCACGTGCATCATTGTGGACACACAACAGCAGTTGTAATGGGGTCTCATTTTAGGTTTTCCCAGGAGAAACTACTGATGGATAATTCTGGTCTTTAGATTCCATGTAATTTTCAAATTATGTACAAATATTTTGCAACCTCTTATCTTCCTTAACAGCTATAAATCCATATCCTTTCTGAATCTAAATCAGCTTCCATTTTAGCGAGTAATGGAATACTCAAATGCAAGTATCGTAGATTTACTTTCCAATGAAAACCTATACATGCTCATTTGATTAAGGTGTTATTTTTAGGGAAAAAAAGAAGTATATTCAAGTAGACAAAAGAGCCATATATATTCTGCAAAATATTGCAAAAATGTTACCTATTGTAGCTGCCCCTCTATGGCCGCAGGAAGTGAGGAAACAGTGAGATTCCTCTCTTCTGGTTATAAAGAGTGAGTATCAGAAGCATTTGAAGGGTCATGATTTTTACATAATGGAAACAATGGACAAAATGCCATTTTGCATTATTTTGTAATAAAGTTATTTATTAAGGAGTGAAGCAATCTGCCTTATCTCATTTTGCCATTAAGAATCTAGTTAAATGAAGATTTGATTAGAATAATGCCTATCACTACTAAGCATTTATCACACATAAGGCATCCCACAAAATGTCATTCAGATGTTCTATTTATTTTATTGCATTTCCTCAAAATAGCCATATCATGTAAATATTATCATTCCCATTTCAAGTTGAGGAAGAAGCAACCTAGAGAGGTTCTATATTCTCCCAAGGTCATCTTTTGGTATCTATGGGAGCAGAGGTTCAAACTCACCATTGTCTACCTGTAGATCAAATAGCATTGGCCTCCATTCTCTGTATGATATTCTCTTCATTACTTAAGAAGTTCACTTACCATCTCTATGCCACACTTTCTCGGTCGGAAACAGGTTGAGGACAATGTTTGTCTTTCTTACCTCCAAATGGTTGTAGGATAATATAAAATCACACACAGGGACTGTGTTGAAAACCCAGTGATGTAGAAATGCAAGAGGTACTAACCACTTCCTTCACCAGCAACAAACATTGGGTTGAACACTTTTGAATCTCAATGAAAGCAAGAAAGCAGTAGAGTCCTGAGAGAGAACAAAGATAATTTAGGTTAATAGCTGGCATCCACAAATGCCTTCTGGGTCTTGGAGTCGGCCTGGGGCTGACCTTTTTTGCCATCCTGCACATTGCAGAGTTCAGTACTGTCTCTTAGTTTCCGCCAAACCAGGTGCAGAAGTTCAGTTAGGGAAATACAGCGTGCCACTGGCATAACTCCAAGATTTCCACTCTAGCCAACGGCCTTTCACATTTTTGATCGTGGAGAGACCATTATAAGAGTGGATAATTGGCCCTTGGGAATCAGATTCGATGTTTATTAAGGGACTGTTTCCTAGGAGTTTCATTCTTTAGAAAATAAAGTATTGCCAGAAAAAAAAAGCAAAACACGAAAGTTGGACAGAAACTCAAGAGTGAAACAGAGTCAACAATTAGAGGTGTATTCTTATTTAGTTGGGATTGTCACCAATGTCACATTTTAATGACACAGGATTTTAAGGTGCATGTAAGATTAAGTCTGGTGGCTAGTACTTGTGAAGTCTCAATTTTATGATGCCATCTTTGCCATTATTATTTCCTTGACCTTTTCCCTCCCCTCACCTTTACCTCGACACAAACACATACACACACACACAACCACCACCACCATCAACAACAGGGGCGCATGGATGACACGGGATGGATAAGGCGATGCTGCAGCTTAGCAGACTAAAAGATGAGATGATAACAGTGATCTGAAGACAACTGTCTTTTAGGTTCAGCAGTTTATCTGCAGGCTTGAACTGCACGTTAGATAATTTTCTCCTTGGAGAGGGAATAAGCTGTTTAAGCCCTTACCCCAGAAAAGCAGCACTCCTCTTGTAGCCAGAGATTTGAGCGCTGTTTCCTGACAAAAGTCAGAGACACACCTGATCCCTTATTTCTCCCACCTGTTTCATAGAATCTTCAGCGATGATGGTCTAGTCATGTAAAACAATACACAATTTTCCTTATTACCAAAATTGCATGATCATTTTAGCAGAAAATCAGGTAAGCAACGAGAAAAAAAAATGAAAACTGAGTCAACTGTAAGTTCATCTTTCAAAGATATTCCCTATTAATATTTTGGTGCTTTGTCTTCCAGCCAATTTTCCTCTTATGTAGATAAACATAAAAATTTCATTTCACAACGTTGGTATCCTATAATAGCTAAACTTAGTTTTTGCTCAAAAAATAGACTCCGATTTGATTTTTAATGTCCAGAGTACTTAATTTGAATTTATTATAATAGCTTTAACCAGCATCCTATCAACAGACACTTAAGAGTTTGGAAAATTTTCAATATTATAAATCAGCTTACATGGAAGTTCTTCTTTGGTTCATCATGAATTGGACAAGGTCCCATTTTTCTCAGGCAACAGTGGGGAAGGGCAAGTCAGACCTGATTCCAATCACCTTGTGACGGCCTTTTCCCCAGTTAAGGACTCTTGAATCACAAATATCTCCAAAATTTCCAGCATAATATTTAGAGCTCCGCATACCACTATCTCTGTCTCCTCAAACAGCCCAACATCTTCACCAGCTCCTGTGGCCCCAGAAAAACCCCAGTGACACCAGGGACCTCTGCTACAGCAACCAGTTTTTCTGGAAACCACTCCAACCTGGAAGGAAGAGAATAAATCCCCCTTTTTCTGCCTCTGTTTTATGTTTCCTGTGTGACATGAGCTCTGCCATTTATACTTGTATGACTTTCCAGGGCTGCTGTAACAAAATAGCACAAAGTGGGTGACTTAAAACAAAAGAAATTCAATCTCTCCCAGTTCTGAGGCCTAGAAATCTGATATCAAAGTAGCAGCAGGCCCTTTCTTGACTCCCCCAGCTTGCGGTGGTGGCCGCTAATCATTGGTGTTCATTGGCTGCAGCTGCAACACTCCAATCTCTGCCTCAGTCGTGAAATGCTGTTTCCTCTCCAACCAGTCATATTGGATTAGAGTCCACACTAATGACCTCATCTTAACTTGATCACATCTGCAAAGACCCTCTTTCCAAATAAGGTCACATTCATAGCTTCCAGGGATTAGAACATCAACATATCTTTTGGGAGACACAATTCAACCCATAGCAATAGCCTTGCTCCAAGTCAGGAGAGGTGGGTTTGAGTGTGGGAGGCCATAAGATTATGAGGTGGTTGCAAAACCTAGAAGACTCTGCCTCAGCCAGAGTCTTATGTGTGTGTGTAGTTGCGCATCTTGCAATTCCCAAGTCAGTAGCCATGTAAGCCTTTCATTTTTTTATCTTAATATATTTTATTTAACCCAACATCTCCAAAGAATTAGCATCTCAACATGTAGTTAATATATAATTATCATTGAGGTATTATACATTCATATTTTTATATAAAAGCTTTGAAACCCATTGTGTATTTTACACTTACAGCACATCTCAATTTGGATTAGCCCCATTTTAAATGCTCAATGGTGACATGCAGTTAGAGGCTACCAGATAGGAAAATATGGTTTAAAAAAATAGATTTTATTTCTTATAACGTTTTACAGTTATAGGTTTACCATTTTAGGTTTACAGAAAAATTAAGTGGAAATTATAGAGAGTTCCTATATATACCCTAATCCCCCTCAACATAGTTTCCCTATTATTAACATCTCATTAGTAATCTATATAACTTATATAACATTATTACTGTAACATTAACTACAAATTATTAACTTTAGTGTGGTACATTTGTTATAATTCCTGAACCAGTCCAGATATCTTATAATTAATGAAAGTCCATAGTTGGAATTAGGGTCACTCTTTGTGTTGTACATTCTACGGGTTTTGACAAATGCATAGTAATATGTATCCGCCATTACAGAATCATATAGAACTATGGTTTCACTGCCCTAAAATCCCCTTTGCTCCAGGGCCATAGAGGTGTGTAAGTGTGACCTTTGTCTTAGTCATAGATGTTTGGGGTGATGGGGAATACAGGGTCTCCTTCCAGCTAGTATCCTCTGCTTTAGGGTGAGGAAAGGGAGGAATTTCTCACAACAGCATTAATAATGGAGGAAACCAATGTTGAGGGTGCAGAAGTGGATCATCACAACATATTGATCCCGGAATTAACATGGTTAAAAGAACTGAGGAAAAGGAAAGGAGGTCAATTTTTAGAAAATCAAAATGCAACTTGATTTCTGCATTGATCTTGAGTTACTGATTTGGAATCTTATAAATTCAGCATGACTATTGATTCCCCAGGCAGGGACTCATGGGTTTGTGGTGTTTCTGCACTCATGATTGGTGTGCAGCCATGCATGGGTCACACACAGAATGTTCTGTGGCTGCCCTGGGCCCTGGGTGTGTGAGTCTGTCCCTCCCTATCTTGCACTTTGGAGGCATGGATGCCGGATTGTTCTTGTCTGAGCCCTGAGTGCCATGGGCCCTGTCTGTCACCTTCACCTTACACCTCACATTGCCTCCTCTGATGCAGTTTATTTGCATCACTGCAGAGGTTGTTCATGCAAATGGCTTGTTGACTCAGGCATGGGACCCAATCTAGCCAAGAACAGATGGTCCCTGGAACCTTGTTATCAATGGACATGGATGAAATCATCGAGTTTAGGGATACCAAATAAAGGAAATGTACATACCTCACTAAGACTCTATACACTCGTCCTTGGAGATTACATCCTGTGAGAGATGCATAAACACAGTCTCCTCCTTTCTTCCTTTTCAGGCACCTGAGAATGGCATCAAAGTAGACATGGTTTCATGTCTCCCCATCCCACACAGCCTTACCTGTGGAAATTTGTACAGTTCCAGCAGTGTTCCAATCTGGGCAGAAATTGCACATGTTGTTCCAGTAGGGGCTGCTAGAGACTTGCTCTCTCTCCTACAGGTGTAATTTGGGATGTCGTTGCCCAGCCCTAAGAGCCAAGTGAGTGAACTCTCCAGTGTCCTCTGTTCATAGTGCAGGACATTATAGAGATCAACTCCCAAATATATGTTGGGTAAAAAATGGTGGTTTCTGTTGATTTCCTCAATGGCAAAAACCAAGGCCACAACATACTTATAGTTCTTGTACTGAAACCTGCTGTGACGGATGGGGCTCCTTAGGGAAAAGACTCAAACCACAATTATCTTCAAATCCAATGTAATCACTTAATTAAGGAAGAATGCCAAGCCAACTCATTCCGTCTGTGGCAACAGCTCTCCTGAAGCCTTAGAATTTATAGCTAAATCAAGTAACATCACCTGGGCTCTGGAACATCTTTACTGAATTCCACACACATGGAGAAAAGTGATTAAGTTTATGAGAAAAGTTTAATGAATGGAAAAGCAGATCACATTCAGAGTGCGTTTTGTAAATGGTTCTTTGGTTCAGGATCCAAAATGCTTGTTCATTTGAACACATCATCAAATGCTTCAGAGAACAGCAATAATATCAACATGAGATTGGAGATAGCCCTGGGGAGGAAGAGTAATTACAACTGAAGGCTCTGGGACAAGCAGAGAAGCACGGCATCTGTGGGTTGAGAATGGTGCAGCAGAAGGCTGGCAATCAAACTGCCTAAACTTCTGCCCCATGAAACTCGTGTATCTGCCACTGTCAACAACCAGGCAGCTAGGAAGAGCTTCAGAGCTCCCATGCAGAAGGAATCACCGTAAGGCAGGAACATCTGGGAGAAGTTTGAAGGAGTTAAAACTGAAAACACTTAGGAGTCTAAGAGACACAGCCTTGTACAGTTTAAAAATTGAAAATGTGATTACCAAAACTGACTCAAATAGAAAATAAAGAGAGAATATTGTACAAATGTGGCCATGTGGTTTCAAGAGAACATTTGAGAAAAAAATTCCAAATATCCACCAGGCCTGGAAGAATTTACATGGGGCGTTGCCTGCACACCAACTTGGCCAGGAACAAGGTCTTCTGAGCTGGTGTGAATGGAGAGCAGAGGGCGAAAAGAAAAGCATTGAGCCTCTCGTCCTGCAATGAGAACAAGCTCTCCCTCCAGCATCCAGGTGCCTGAAGCTGCGGGGACACATGAGTTGAGCTTGACTTCTGCCCCCAGGAGACTCACCCCAGACCTTCCTTGACAACACACGTGTCATTATAAATAACATGTCAATACATGTGAACATTTAGATGAAATTCACAAATTGCCAGGAAAATGAAAGTTACCAAAACTGTCTCAAGAAGAAATGAGAAATCTGAATAGTGCCATATCTAAAGAAGAAACTGAATCCATAGTTTAAAACATTCCCACATTTCATCGTGGCCAACACCGCTGCTGGCAAATTCCACCAAACATTCAGGAGAGAAATAATACACATTGACTCTAGCTCTTCCACAGAACAGGAAAAATGGGAAAAACTTTTTGATTTATTTTATGAGAATAGCTTAACTTTGCTACAAAAATCTTACAAGGTTATTACAGGAAAGGAAATTTACAAGCCTCTTTTTTTCTGGAACTAAACTCATGTATTCCTAAAAAAAATTAACCTTCCAAATCCAGCTACATATTTGAAGCAGGCCACATCATGACCAAATTTGCTTTAAGCATTGCCATTCTGTGTGCTACTTCCTGAAAAAGGAGAAAAAATAATCTGGGTAACTGCGGTTATTATCTATTATATATATCATGTATAATCTACTATAAACAGAACTGGTCATGTTCTGTTTGTTGGCCTGGGTGGTGTTAACACATGTGTACACTTTTTGATAACTTATCAATCTTTACATTTGGGTTTGTGCTCTATTCTGATTGTATGTCATATTTCAACAAATATGTTTATTAAAAAGAGAAAATGAAAGCACAACAACGAATGAAAAACACAACAGTTATCCAATTGAGAAGTGCCCAGAGGACTAACCAGAAAGTTTGGGGAAAACAAACGGAAACAGACCTAACAAGTTAAAATGCAGAGTTATTTAGAGTCAATACAAACCGGAAATTTACCTTATTGAAGGTGAAATTGTAGAGAGATACACATGTGCATGTGAGTATTCTATCATGTATACATACATGTATGTGATATACATAGGTACATGCATTATACATATGTATGAGTGTTTGTGGACACACATGCACATATGCGTCTCTCTATATATATAACTTATAGGGGGTATATATATGTGTGTGTGTGTGTATCTATACATATACATACGGCTGCTCTGGCGAGGGAGGGAGGGACAGATGTTTCCTGACCACCTACAAGGTTTCTCAAACTTAATTTTTCCAACATTTGAAATGTCATTTTTTTAAACTTAATATATGTTTCAATAATACATTTGTATTTTAATGTGTTATACCAGTATAATCCCAGCATTTTTAATTTGTTCATTAATGGCAGAATTCTCCAGCTTGTATGCATTCTCTTGATGCTGTGATGTAATAGGCTGGGCGCTGACAGCCTCCCTTTTGTATTCCACAAACCTCAAGTTTGTGGTCTCTCTCTGGCCTGCGGATTTGGACCAAGTTTCTGCACGTGCTCACCAGCTGTCCTTCAAAATTCACTCTAACCACCACTGTTGGGAGCATACACAAGGAAGAAGCCCTAGGGTGGAGGTGTGTGTATGTGAGGCACGCAGAGCACTGGGGGTGCCCAAGGGCCAGCTGGGGAGATCCATGGGTGAGGCATACCCCACAAGTCGTGGGAGACTTCTTGATGGAGTGCTCAGTGCAGTTACAGGATCCACATCCTTTAAAGCCCTCTGAGAGTACCTATCTGCCAATGTCTCCAAACTCTTCAACCCACCCACACTCATATTTTTGTGCTTCAACAGAGGGCTGGAACTTCTCTTCTTGAAACCTGGACTTCCACAAAGGCCCTCTCCTCTGTGTGTCATGATCTAAGACAGTGTTTTCAGGGGTTTCCATGCAGCAGCTGAAAGGAGTTTGAGCTGGTTCACGGGCCACTGTAGGGTCCAGAGCTGGGACCGAGGTCTGTCTGCCTATTACCAGATGCATGGGTGGGTGAGACTCCCTCTGGGTCCCTTGCCATATGGTGCTGGATCCCACTTCTCCCACAAAGGCACTTTTGTCTATGGATGGATGCCAAAGAATTGTTAGTGCAGGAGTAGAAAAACAGGAGGTGTCTTATTCCACCATGATCCTGATATCACTCTCCTTTGAATTACAGAGATTCCAATTTGACTCAGTTTTTCAGGAGCCTGCTATTTGCCTATAATTCACTACAACCTCAGACTCTCCCAGACCCACTCTATGAAGGACATAGAAAGAATGTTCTAAGACCTACTTACAAGGGCCAGGCAAATAAAAGCCAACAAATTGGTTCTGGTCATTCTGCTGGGAACAGAGGGCAGTGGACGTCTCATACATTCTGGTTTGGGCACAAGACTTCTTGTTCTCTGGGGATGAATAAACAACAAGAAAAGAGAGCCTGTGGTAGGTAAATACATGCTTGATTCATCTGAAAAGATCATCTCCTCCCCTTCATCTTGAAGGTTAGCGTAGGGAGAGAGCACGGGTAGTTTCCACTGTTCACCTTCTCCCTTAATATTCAGAACAGAGAATCAGTTTTATTTTGGGTGCCAATTCAACAAACTAAAAGATAAAATTCCTAACCCTTCTTGCAGATAAGAGTGACCAAACCAAATTCAGGCCAATGATGTGTGACAAGAAGTATGGAGTGGGGGTTTGTGGAGGCTGCACAGATGGAACTGACATAGATGGGAGGTTCAGCATTAGACATATGTGACACCAATCCACAGGTGCTGTAGGTATTATCTCATATACACCTGACGATGTTCCTAGAAAGCTGTTTTTAGCACCATCCCCATTGTGCAGGTTGGGAGACTGGGGAGATCTTGAGAGGTACAGTGGCTTTTCCAGGACACAGAACTGGTAGGATAAAAGAGGTGTGACTTCAGCTCTGTCTCCTCAAAGCTGGCCACTGGTTCCACTCCCAAGGAGCTGTGGGGAGGGTGGTGATGGATATTTGTGTACAGTGACGGAGATGACATGGGCAAGGAGGGAGAGTAGCCAACAGCCTAGCGGGGGCTTTGGGTGGGTCTGATTGAAGGAAGGGGCCAAGTAATAGAACCTTGAAGAAGTGACCTCACTTCCTTGGTGACAGCCCCCAACAGAACTTAGAACTCTGGTTACCAGGCACCCACACTGTAACCACAGCCTCCTGTCCAGTTCATTTGAGTGGAGACACTCGACACAGCAGGATGTTCTCGTGTTGTCCCGTGACTTTCCGAGGCTCTGGCCCCCAGAAAGCCAAGAATGAGAGCATATTAAGTCGCTTTAGACATTGGCTCAGCCCTCACCTCGAATGCCTGTGGCCTTTTGGCAGGAGGAACCATCAGGTAACACCGTAGCCCAGGGCAGGCATCTCTAGGTCAGGCCACAACTGTGATCCAAAATGGACAGCCCCACACCCCTTGACCCTCATTGTGTGTGTGTGTGTGTGTGTGTGTGTGTGTGTATGTGGGAGGTGGAGTTAGAGAAGGTAGTATGAAGAGGAACCACCCTGAGCAGGAGCAGGTAGCTAAATGGTGGAGATCTGGTGGTGTGTCATGTTCATACTGAAGATCTTGGCTGCACGAGAGGATGGTGAGTGCTGGGGACCAAGCTCTTCTACCCACATGTGAATCCCAGGCCGTCGAGGTGTCATCACATTCCTTCCCTGATGGAGACTATGCAGATGCCCCTCTGTGCCTGAACTGTGGTGGGGTTTCCCTCTGTGGCAAAGTCCAGGCAGGCCCCTGATGCCTCCTGGCCTGACTTCTGGGCATTGTCACTGCAGAGCTGCACCCAAGTGATGGTTGAGGAGCTGGTAGATGGTTTCCAGTCCGCCATCTCCCTGGAGTGGACACAGGTGCACCAGTCCATCAATGAAGAGGGCTGGTCTGAGGTGAGTGTGGGTGCAGAGGGGTCTTCATACCCAGGACTCTGAGATGACCAAGGCACTACTAGAATGCAGACTCAAATCTGAGTCTCCCCTGGAACCCCCCAGGGTTTTCTCATTAGAGTGCTCCACAGTCCCACTCCCAAAGGAATCTGGACCTCCACTCCTTCCCACCAGCTACACAGGAGGGTAGAAAGTCACCTCAATCCTCCCGCTGGTTCACCATGATGTCATTGAGTGTATGTCCCTCCTCCTCTCCCTCAGTGTGAGGATGAGTCCACCGTGAATTTAAATGAGGCCTGCAGGATGCGGGCCCTCCAGACAGGCATGATGGAGAAGCTGACAGAGTCCATCGTACCAGCTTTCCTGAGGAGGAACATCTCTAGCTTCACCACCTTCATGGTCAACTACTCGGCCTTAGACACATCCCACCAGGTCCTGGACCAGCTGTTTACTAGGTGAGTGGCCACTCCCTCCTCAGCACAGTGGTGACTCTGCCCCCTGCCAGCTGTGTGTCTTGCGAGTGTCACCAAATCTCTCTGAGCCTCAGTTTGCTCCTCTGAAAAGTAGGTTGGGAGAGGATAAATTTCATGGGGATCTTGTAGGAACTCATGGGATCAGCCATGGCGGGTGCTTACCTGGTGCCTGGCTCTGCAGAGAGGGCTGTGGACGTGCGGTGGTTGTTCATGGTGTTTATTTCTCTCTTTCCCGTGAATAGTAGTCTGCCTCACCCATCTCTGAGATGCGGCCTTTCTGAGTTTGGAAAAGCACATGGAAAGCACCCTGTCAAGGAGTTGGAGATTCCATCCAGCTGGTCCTGGTCCTTTTCCTTGGAGTAGCCAATCAAGGATCTCTGGGGCAGCAGAGAGGCCCTAGACGCACTCAGGTGTCTGGGATGGTTCTGGGTGGACTACATTCATTGAACCATGTAGATTAAGCACCTACTGCATGCAGGACATTTGGAGACAGGAAACTCAGTGAAAGAAGGAGACACAATGCGTGCCCTCAATTTCCGTCTGAGAGTCAGACATTGACATTAGACATCATTCGCAGGTCTTGTCATCCACCGTCCATCCCAAGGGATGCCCTCATAGCATCCTTGACATCTGGAGGCATCTCCCCTTATTCCAGCCAGGAGGGCAGAGCGCAGGACCACCTAAAAAAGTGAGTGGTCCTTGGGGCCAGAAGGACGGCCTCCTGTCTCTAAAGAACAAGCTGTGGGGGGAGAGATGGAGGCTGTGGCTGAGGGGAGCCTGTCAGAAGCCGCATCTCACGCATCTTTTGATTCCCATGGGAAGGCAGAGGCCCGGTGGCTTCCATTCCAGGAGGACAGGAGTCAAAGAGCTATGGATGGGTGCCAGGACCCCTGGGAACCAGAGGGGTGGCTGTGCTGAGTTCTCCCCTAGAAACCCATTCCCACCACAGACCCATTTTAATCTGCCTCCCCTTCTCCACATCTACCTCTTCTGACCACCGCCTCCAGGCCCAGAACAGGAGGTGTGTGAGCAACCTGGTCACAAATCTGTCTCAGTGCTCAATCCAGTTGCACAAGTGCATGGAGGGCCGGGGTGGGCTGTGTCCCTGACCTTCAGGAGAAGAGTGTCAGTGGGAAGAGAGTCACAACAGACTCTGTGTCAACCTGCTGGATAAGCAGGCCTGCCACTGCCAGGACAGCCTCGTAGGGGTCAGGGCTGCCATGTGGCTCTCACCTGGATGGAGAGGGGCAGGCATAGGGTCCAGTCCCAAGCCAGGGTGTCTTGGGTGAGAAGTGTGGAGGGAAAGGCCAGGCCTCTGACTCTGTTGCCCAATTGCCTCCCCCAGTGCCATCTCTTCTCTGGTGGGAACCTGCCTGGACCCAGGGCAGGATTTCTGGGAGCTCCTGCACTATCCCTGCTTCAGCATGAAGCTGGCCTCTCTGCATCTCAGCTTGCCTGGCTCGGGGCTTCAGGGCCACACCTACCTTCTCCAGGTCCAGCTGGAGCATCCACGGCCCATTGAGGCAGAGCTGGAAGGTGAGGCGACTGCAGTCTGGGATGACAATTTGCGGAGTGTTCGGAGGCTTGGTTCACTTCAAGGCAGTGGGGTCTTTCCTGGCTTTGACAGGCACAGGGGAAGTCAGCTACTTGAGTGACAGTTTCTTTCTCCTGCTGCAGTACCATCTCCAGAGCTCCCTCCAGCTCCAGCGCCAGAGCAAGGCCCAGCTCCATGGCTAGATCCAGCTCCAGCTCTAGTTCCACCACCTGTGCTAGAGCTGGAGCCAGTGTCACCTCCATCAGTCCCTCCAGGGCCAGAGCCACCACCAACCTCAGCTCCAGCCCCAGTGCCAGCTCCTGAGCTGGAGCCAGCTGGACCATTGGCTCCAGGGAGAATCCTCCCTCCACCTGGTGAGATAA
The DNA here is from genome assembly GCF_020826845.1 of Diceros bicornis minor. Lineage (NCBI taxonomy): Eukaryota > Metazoa > Chordata > Mammalia > Perissodactyla > Rhinocerotidae > Diceros > Diceros bicornis. Next base: position 1,601,363 of record NW_026691866.1, read on the forward strand.
CAGCAGAGCCAGATCCAGGCCCAGAGCCCGCCTGCCCCTGGGACGTGACCACCAAGAACCTGCTGAGGGAGGAGAAGCCTGACTTCTTGGAGTTCCCTCCCCGGCTGGTGGCAGAGCAGTTGACACTGATGGATGTGGTGAGCAGCGGGGCTCTCAGGGCAGGTGGGGCCGGCCTTCCCTGTGCCATCAGCTACCCCAGACCTGCCATTTCCTGATCCAGAATCCCATGATCTCGGTCCAACCTCTTGCTTCCCCACTTACCCTCATGTGACCTGAGCAGCCTTCTTCACTCCCAAGCCTTTGCTGTCCTCATGTGGACAGTAGGGGTGGACTTTGAGAGCAGCTGCCATGCAGAGTGGCTGTGCAGGTGAATGAGGTGGAGCAGAGAGGAAGTTGGTCAGAGTCTGCGCTTTGGTGGGGGAGGGGAGCACACTGAAGTGCTGTCTTGTCCTTGGGTAGTTCACTCATTTGCCCAGGAGGCCTCAACAGCCTCAGCACTAATTAGGCACTTAATGTGTACATGACTACAAGGCAGACAAACAAAGCCCGTGGTTGTTGCTGCCTTGGGGGAATGTGCATCTGAAAGAGGAGTCAGACCCCGGGATGGTCAGAATGGGTGGAAGATGCCCCTAGAGATGGTCATGCAGGAGCTGAGTTCTGGTGCTTGGAGGAAGTGAGACTAGGTGGCGAGCAAATGCCACTTCCCTGCGCCACAGTATCGGTTCCTGGGTCATCCTGTGCTGGGTGCCCTCAGGGGACACAGGCAACACCCAGGGACTCCCACAAGCCTCAGACCGCATTCTCAGCTTCCTGAGCTCCAACTCTCACCACTGACCCGGCCTGGGACTGGGGGCTGCAGATGCTGAGGTAGGCTGTGGCAGGGCTGGGTGACACTCCCTGTCCTCCCCAGGAGCTCTTCAAGACAGTGAGGCCCCACGACTTCCTGGACTCCATCTGGTCCCAGTGTGACAACAGGGGCAATGAGCACCTGGCACCGACCATCCATCCCTCCGTGACCCACTTTAACAGATTGGTCCAATGTGTTGTCACCACCTGCATTGGGGACCCGAGCATGACGGCCCAGGACAGGGCCAGGGTGGTGGAGCTCTGGATCCAGGTGGCCAAGGTAAGATGTGGGAGGCCCTGGGAGCCCCTCTCTGGAGTCAGGGGAACTGCCCCTTCTCCTTTCTCAGCTCTCATGTTTGAAGTCCGTGGTCTGAGCCTTTGCACAATCCTTAGGCCCCTCCTGCCAGGCCTCGATGACCTGACTCCTGGTCCCAGTGGTGGGAAGCTCACCCCTTCCTGGGCTCCTTTCTTGGCTTGAGCTGAAATCCTCCTCCCTGGAAGTATTCCTCATCAGGTTCCAGCTGTGCCCTTCCCGGGTTCCCTGAGCTGCTGTCTCATCCAGGACAGGAGACGTTAATGAGGCGACAGAAGCCAGAGGAAGCAGGGCTCCAGCTCCCCCTCACAGCTCATTCTCTTCCCTTCCCCAGGAATGCCACAGCCTGAGGAACCTTTCCTCTCTCCACGCGATCTTCTGGGCTCTGGAGGGCCCCTCCATTCAACATTTAAAAGAGACGTGGAGACAGGTGTCCAGGTGGGTAGGCCTCTCTCCATGCGAGCACCACCTGGGTGGACCAGACACCCCCCACAGGGCTGGCATTGCCCTTCAGTCAGTTGGGATCTCCTGGGAGACAGCAAACCCTGGGGTTAGGGTCTGACCTGGTTGGCAGGCTGGAAGTCTTTCTGAAAACTTAGGCCAGTGGTTCTGCTTCAGGAATCAGTTTCCCTAAGTGACAGATCATGGCTTGAACCAAATTGAAGATTTTCAAGTGTTTGCAGCAACAGAACTCTCTGTCCACGTGAAATTAAGACTGTTTAAAACATATCTGCTGAGAAAATAAGAGAATGGAGGCCCAAGGTGACAATAGGAGAGCCCCCTCCCCAGTCCCAGACACCTCAGGGCTCAGAGAACACAGTGAAAATGTTCATCCAGGCTGTCTGGATCTTCTGGGTTTTCAGACAAAAGGGATTTACCCTCAAACCACTCCACAGTGTTTCTTTCCTTTTTTCCCTCCTCAGGAAGAACTGTCAAATGCTTAAAAACATCCTCCACACATGCCACCGGGAGAGCAGGAAGCTTCTCAAGGAGGTGAGTGGAGGCTGGAGACCTGGAAGGACGGGAGGTGAGGTGGGGAGGGACCAGGCAGGATGTGCTTTGGTAAGTTTTTCACTTAAGGTTCCCCGAGAAATAACGGTCTGTCTTGTCCAGCTGGACAGGAAGCGGGGGGTGTGAGCTGCAGGGGCAGGTGGGGACTGTTTGGGGCAGGAGGCCTTGGTCACGGGATACAGTGGTGTCGCCTGGACTGTTCCAAGAGGTGAGGAGCTGGCAGAATGAGCAGGTGTCTGGCTTCCATGCAGACCCATCAGCTGGCCCTCATCATCCTCCAGGCTGGCGGGTGGATGGAGTGGGTGGGGGTTCCTTTCTTCCTAAAGCAGCCCAGTCTGTCCTCAGGAAGCCAGGCCCCTGCTGCTCCTTCTGTCTTCACTGCACCTCACAGGGGAGGGCACTCTGCCTGTCCCAGGGATGGGCACTGTGAGGTCACACAGACCTTGTGGACACAGGGGCTGCCCAGCCTTGGGCCAAATGGTGGATCTGGGACAGAACTGTGTGCTCTCTGGGACTGTGCACTCTAGTCCGATAGTGGTCACTGCTGACAAACCAGTGAGTCTCCCCCAGTGCCTTGTCGACAAGGATATGCCCCAGATGGGAATGAGAATTATCGAGGAACCTACAGATTCTTAATGGCCTCCATCGAGGCCCTGGAAGGAGGGGCCTAAGGATTGTGCAAAGGCTCAGACCACAGACTTCAAACATGAGAGCTGAGAAAGGAGAAGGGACATTAGAAGTCTCCATGTGAAAAAGGATGCAAATGTCACCATTACACAGTGCCGTGGTCAACTCCTACACTGTCACTCAGATGTGGCACACGGGGGTCCCCTTCCTGAGTGAGTGAAGGAGGAGTTCTGTGCAGGGACAATCCTGAGGGGATCCTAGGGAGCTGAGGACTTTGGCATGGCCTCAGGTCCAGCCTGGTGTCAGAGAATCCCAGGGGCCTGGAAAACACAGAAGCCACTTGCATGGGAACCCGAGACACCTTGTGCCTCTCCATCCATGGCTCAGGTTGACTGAGGGCCTCAACACACCCCGAGAGTCCAGAGGACAGGACATTGGTCCGAGGTGTGTCTGGAGGAGGAGTGAAGGCCGGGGGCCAGGGCCTCTGGCTGGGAGGGGGAGTGGTCTCCTCTGCGGGCCCTTGAGCAAGTCACTGCCCCTCTGTGGGCCTCGGTCTCCTCATCTCGGAAATGGAGGGAGATGATCTGTGGTGCAGGCCTCACAGGGGTGATGAGGTACAAGGGGAAGAGGAATGTGCAGGAGCTTTGTGCTCCTCCTCCTTGAGGGGGGGGACAGCACTGGTGACAGTCAGATGACACTGAGTCCTCAGGGGACCCTGAGAGGCATGGGGAGTCCTCACACTTTCCTGATGAGGATAGAGGCTTAGGGGCCTGGGCAGGCCTGAGGGCACAGAGGAGGGAGTGTTGGAGCTGGGAGTCATCTAGAATCAGGGCACCCTGGAATGGGAGCAGCCATAGACACCAGATGTCCAGGGTCCAAGATCAGGGACCTGGGAGACATGGGGAAGGGAACATGGCCTCCCTGAGCCTGTCCTTGACCCTGCAGGAGGTGACATCTGTGAGGGCCACCCTGGATATTGACCCCCATGGAGCCCAGGAGAGGCAGCAGCAGCAGGTGAGGTGGCCTGAGGGGGAGGGTCTAGGTGTCAGAGGAGGGGTCACTCACCTCATGGCTGGAGGCATCCCTAAGAGAGCGGTCCCTCCTCCTCCAGCCCAGCTCCTGGAGCCCAAGAGCCTGAAATGCCTGCCCTGGAAGTGACCAGGAGGAGGCCTGGAAGAGCTGGGCCCAGGATGGGTTAGGGAGGGGAGGGGCAGGGACCACATACCCTGGGATTTGCCAAAAGCCGCCCCTTGGAGGTGACTGGAGAAGTTGGGTGGTCCTGGAGGGGGCAACTGGGGGGAGGCTGCTGAGGGTCCTAGGCTGTTCTCTGTGGGAGTCTGTGGTAGGCAGAAGGCTGGGGTGAAGGGATTTGGGGGAGGGTCCATGGGGGCACCTGAGAGTTGGGACTCATCTCACCACTCCCACCCTGATTTCACAGGGTGTCATCCCCTTCCTGGGCACGTTCCTCTATCAGGTGAAGCTGCTGGACATTGGGATGGCGGATGATCTGGAAGTGAGTGAGCCTGGAGATGGGGACAGGGAGCAGGATCCTGAGGTTTGGGAGGCGAGAGCCCTGCACTGAGACCTGAGCTCTCAGTACCTGGCAAACCTCCTCTGATGAGAGCCCCATGGCCACCCCTGGGAGCTGGGGAGTCAGGCCCATCTTAGCAATGCTTGAATAGACGCTCCGCATAAGCCCCCCACCAGTCTACCTGGGCTGGTGAAGCTCATAGCTGCCTGCCTGCAGAGCTGCAGGAGGCTGTGTCTGAGATGGATTCAGCCTCCCCCTCGGGCCCTGCCCCTGGGGGAGTGCCATCAGCCCCTGCAAGTGAGGAAGCACTTCTGTGTTCCAGCTGTCCCTTCCTCCCTGAGGCCTCAGTCTCCCCGTCTGTCATCAGAGAGGGTGTGCTACAGAAGGTTTCTGGCCTCAGCTCCCCTGTCTCTCCTGCTCTGGAGCCCAGAGCCTGGCCCAGTGTCAAGTTCTCTTTGTGGAAGGTCTGCCCTCTGCTGGGCCCTGACATTCCTGTAGCCTGAAAGGGGTGGGATGGGGGTTGGTTCTGGGCTTAGGGGGCTGTTTTTGACGGACATTGGCTGTCTCCCTTCCAGGGAAATCGGGTCAACTTCCAGAAATGGTGTGAAGTGAGCAGCTATGGGGAGGGTGGGGATGTGGAAATCAGAGACCTCCCCTGGCAAGACTTTCTCTGGCCTCATCCCTTGGGTCTTACATTTATTGAGAGAGTCAGATCCACAGAGCTGGGCATCCCATCACGTTGGCGGGTGCGGGAGGGGCTGGCATCAAGGACACCTTCCTGGATGAGGAACTAATTCAAGCCAACTGTGAGGACAGGCAAGTCCTGAATGGAGTGGGAAGGAAGGAGGGTTCCCGAGTGAGCACAGACCCCAGACCATATCCTCACTCCACACAAGTGCCTGGCAGCGTTCCCCACCCAAGCCCTGTCTGCATCCTGTCCTTCCTCCCAGAAATTCAAAGTCATCAGGAGGATGCAGCTGCTCCAGCAGGCTGCAAATGCATATGACCTGGAGCCCAACGAGCGATTTGGGGCCTGGTTCCAGGCCATGGAGCCCATCAGTGTCCATGAGAGGTGAGGGGGACAGGAGTTGGGTGAGGGCAGGGCAGACTCTCTCTGATGGCCAGCTCCAGAGCCTGTGGCCTGGATCGCTGATCAGCCACAGAACTCGTAGCGTGGTGACCCATGGGGCACTGGGACTCATCTGCTGGCAGGCTCTGGGAGGGGCACCTGAGGTGTGGCTCCTGGTAGCTCACAGGCCACTCTGTCCTGTAGCTACTGGGTCTCCTGCCGGCTGGAGCCCGCACACCAGAAGGCGAGCAAAATGCGGCTCTTCAGGAGAAAGAGGAACCGGACATCCTCCAGTTCAGGGCCGAGTGAGTGTTGGGACCAGGAGCGACTGAATCCAGGGGCTCAGTACAGCTTCGGGCTAAGCATGGAACTGGATCCCAGCTCCACTGCTGAGCAGGCCTGGGACAGGCCGCTCCCCTGTCCTCTCTGGGATTTAGTTGAATCCTCTGAAATGGGTGATGCTAAATGATGCCTCTCGCATCAGGGACAAACGGGGTGCTGTTGATGGACTGAGCACTCGGCACAGAGTTTGGCTCAGAGTGCAGAGGTGCAGGGAGGTGTGCCATGAATCACAGGGAGGGACCCCAAAATAGTCTGTTTCTTCTCTTCAGCCACCACGCCCTTGGCGATGAGCCGTCACACTCTGGAGACCACAAGGGCAGCTCCTCCTGACCAGCAGAGACACTGACGCCCTCGGGGTGCACCGGGCCAGCTCTTCCCACCCTGAGTGAACGATGACATCCTAAGACTTTCCCTGGTTTCCCCTAAAGCCCCAGAGGGAGGGCACCACCCCTTCCAACTCCCTGACATCTCCACCCCTGCGACCATTAACCCATTGGGGAGGAGTGATATTATTTCTTTAATAGTAAATGGTAGGTTTGACTCTTACGTTATATCCTGTTTCTGTCGCAGCCTGGGTGTTGTGGTGTGGTTCTTTCACTTCTTATGTTCATGTAAAAGAGACACAGAATCTTATTTTCCTCCTTGAATTAAGAACTTGTGTATGGTCACATCTTATTGTATGTGGGAGAAGGGAGGAGGGCCAGCCTCCTCCCTGGCTACTTAATGACACCCTCAAGTCCCCCTTCCTCAGAGGACAGGTGCATTTCTGTGTGGTTCACCTGGGCCAGGAGCAGAGACAGCCCCTCAGATCTCCCTGGATGTCGAGGTTGGAGGGACATTCCCAGGCAGAGCAATAACCACTGAAATGTGGGTGTCTTTCAAATAGCACTTACCAGGACCATGTCCTTCCCCAGGACAGTGGCTGTCTTTCTACAGCTTATCAGGAAGAAGGAATGATTTTTGCTTCTCTTGTTAATGTTTCTTTGATCAGATATTGGAAATTGCTGTTTGCTAAACAGTCTCTGGATTTGCATCAACACTAAATGAGGAAAAATATAAAAAGATAAAAGTTTGCATGTGGAACAGACAAGGCCAGAGGAACACCATGTGCAGATGGACTAAGGGCCGACAGGACATCCCCACCAGGCCGCCTCTAGTACTCCCTGTTCACCCTTCGCCAAGACTGGAAACCTGGGATCCTGGCCCATGCCCTAGGAAGTCCTTTTCTCGCTTGTTTCATATCCAGAGGGAAAGATTCATGATGCAGCTTTTAAAGCTACAACAGGACTTTGTTCCATAAACCTCACTGCTCCCTGTGAACTAGGATTTCCAGCATCCCCGCACTTCCTTGTATGATTCTTTTTTGGCAGAAATTCCCTAGAAGGCCCCCAGCCTCTCTGTCAGGTACATCGTGGCCATTCCTCCCTGGCTGAGCCTGATGGATCAGTGGTGAGCTCTGGTTTGCCAGGACAATAGACCTTAATCCTGTCCACTGAATGACCCACACCGTCCCTTGCTGCCCTGGGTGACATCTGGGCCCCTGTGGTTCTGAGGTCCATGGTCTTAGACAATCACTAGTTTACACACTCAGTCGTGTTGTTACTGACTTGTCCCAAAGTGGCAGCTGGGCCTGAGCGAATAGAGCACTTAGTCCCTGGGACGGCTGTGTTCTTTTCCCCAGTCTGTGCTGTGGTTATGTGGATTTGTGTTACAGGGATGTGAAACTTTACTGTTGGGAGTTTTGAAAGATGAGGCAGGAGAGGGGCAGGTATAGAAGTGGGTCCAGCAGGGGAATTCCACCAATCTTAGACACCACAGACACAACAGATACCACCTTAACAATTAAAATACTGAAATGCTCCCCACATGTGTGGTGAACAGACACTGCTCAGAGCTCATGCTGAGAATCCACCCGACGACGTGGAGCTAAAGTCTTAGCACCTGGCATTTTGAACATCATGCCCTGAAAACACCCTGTAAGACAAGGGCCATTGTCTTGAATTCCTTGGTACTTCTTCCCCCTCCTTTCTGAAGGCTGCAAGTGTCACCCACGGATGCCTTTTCAGTTCAGCCTGAAGCAGAGTAGAAATCCTGCTTCCCACAGCCCAGGTCCTTCCTTTCAGGACACTGCCATCCAGGAAAGAAAGAATTCATGCATCAGTGTAGACACACAAACACACACACTCATATCCCACCCAAATCCCAAGATGCATGAACTACTAAGAGATTAAAAGTGACTTCAGAAACAGATCAACCAATTGCAAAAGAAGGGTTTCATGAAGATCCAGACTCAAATAAAATGTAAAACCAGGAAATAACCTTGACAAAACTGGGAGACTTGGGATACTGACTGGACAGTTGATTATCCGAATGACATTTTTATTTTTGTGTGTGATAATATTATTGTGTTTGTGTTCCAAAAATCCCTCATCTGTAAGAGAAACAGAAATATTTACAGCTGAAATGATGTGCTCTCAGACATCTCTTCTGGTTAATTCTTGGGGTCTTGGTGTGAGGATAAACAAAGCCAGATGGTATACGAGTTGACAATCTTTAAAGCAAGTAACAGGTTCACAGAGATTGATTTTTCTCTATTCTGAGATTTAGAGATTTTTGAAAACCTTCAGAACACAATTTTGATAAATGTAGTATACTTGCTGTTCATATTACAATGTTACAAATTAAAACCTCACAAATATAAAGGAATGCTTCTCCTTCCTGACCTAAGGAAGCTCTCTCTCAGTCTGGCTTCTGTGAATGACCTGATGATGCCACCAGTTATTCACTTATCACGTGTTTGTTGAGTAATTCCTATGTGCTCTGTGCTGTGTGCAAGGCGAACACATTTCCATGACTCTGGATCTCGTGTGGGAAGGAAGGCAATGAGCCTGCTGCAAGGTTCTCTACGGGGAAAATAATGCCCCCAGGGGGTATGCTCATTCTGGAGATTCCAAAATCAAAGCTACACAAGTTTGCCAGGTAACAGATAAGAGATACTTAATTCATGATATTGAAATCACCTATGTCTGAATTACCATGTGACAATGAAGAGAAGATTGATGGATTTTATGTTATAATTAGATGCACAATCATGGTGCTGGCCTCTGGCCAGGTGGTTAAGTTTGGCATGTTCTGCTTTGGTGTCCCAGGTTCAGTTACCAGGCACGGACCTACAGTACTCATTAGCAGCCATGCCGTGACGGTGACCCACACACAAAGTAGAGGAAGATTGGCAACAAATGTTAGCTCACGATGAATCTTCCTCAGCAAAAAAAAAAAAAAAAGCAAAATCACAATAAAAATTTATGGAATCGGATTTAATAGAAATTAACAGACAAATCTTGTTCAAGTAGGTATTATCTCTTCATTGAGTGTAAGTTCTAGAAAATACAAATGTAACTTCAAAACACTAATTCCTCAGCTTCAATTCTCCTATCAATTTTAATATAAAAAGGAGAAAACTCATGGTAAATAAAAATTGAGGTTTACCATGAAAGCTCAAGATCATGATGGCCGTTACAAAGAGATGCTGTGAGAGTCAAGCCTGTCTCGTGGGGAATTTCTCATCGGCACCACTCTCCTTTTCTTTAGAACTGATGTTGCCTTCCTCACTGTGTTTTCAGGATGCCTTTCTTGGCTCCTTGCTCTCTCTGCCTCCCCGGCAATCTCGTCTGTCCTCGAGGCCACCGTCAGTCTGTCCCATGCTTTTCCTCACTTTCTGTGTCTGTCTCCTGATATCTCTAGAAGATGTCCGTTGCCTGCAGAGGGGCTGTGAGCGACCCAGACCCATCCCTGGACTCATCTCTGCCCAATATGGACAGTGGCCCGGGTGGGCTCAGGGCTGGTGTGCAGATCCCTCGGCCCCAGCATGTCCAGGGATTCACATGGGCCAGTCTGTGCGACTGTTTAGAAGGTATTTGCGACTCCAAAGAACGTAAGAGTTCTCCTTCACTGCTGCAGGCCTGGAGTCCCTGCAGTCTACAGTATCCACAGACCTTCTGCGGCTTCTCCAAGGTCTCCTCCCACTGACTGCACCTGACCTCACCGCCAGGATGGGCAGTTAGTCCAGTAACTGGCCTCTGGAACATACAGCTGTTTAGGCTTCTAGGTGCGTAGAACTTCAGTTTTCTGATCGGGTTTAGTTTCATGGTCTTACTGTTTCCACTATGAAGTCGGGCCATGTTTTTTGAGCTTTCTCTTTCAAAACAAAATAAAATCTGAAATTTGAACAAAATGGATGATGAAGATTACCATCCATGGAGATCGTTCTCAGCTCACATAGATATTCCACCCTCCTTCTCTCCCTGGACACATGCGTCTCAATTCACACCGTGCATCACAATCATTGGAGGGTTTTTAAAACTCAGAGTGCTGGACCTCAACCCAAGTAGGTCTAGGGAAGGAATGGAGACTTTTCATTTCTAAGAGGTGATGTTGATCCTGCTGGTACAGGGACCACATGTGGAGAACAGGATTCAGTGACACCATCAAGCTGAGGTGAGACAAGGACAGAAATAGCCAGGTCATTATCTAGTGTCAAATCCAGACCAACTTCCCTCTGCCATCTTGCTTCAGGATGTTCCTCTCCTCCTCTCTCTGTCATGGTCAAATTCACACATGCTGGTTCCCCACAGCCAACTGTTATTGGGACACACGACTTCCAAGGACTCCATAGATCCTTTTAGTGCCTCATCTCTAATGAAATTATTCACTATTCCATTATTAGTCATCCACTTCCACACCCGATCCTATCTTCACCCAAAATTCTCCTGCTCACAAATCAGTAATTCACAAACACCATATTCCCACCACAAATTTCCACTTTTCCAGTTTTTACACAAATCAATCCACTCTAAAGAATCATTCTTCAATAAACTAGATTACTCCAGTAGGAATGTCTTCACAAACCACTCTTTTTCTTCTCATACTCCTTTCTAGTAACCTCAGATTCACAGTGCATCATTTCAGTCATCCACTGACCATACTCCAAGATTCTTTATTGCCATCATATCCACCCTGCACACTTAAGATGATTTCAAATACCTGCCATGCCATGTTGACACTTGCACTGAAGAGAGAATGCACCAGAAACCTGTGGATGCCAACAGAGAATCAACAGCAACCAATGGACTTATATGCATGCTCTAATGCTTCCTGAATGCCCTGCTCAATTCTTTCCATTTCTTGAGTTCCATAAATCTCTATATTCCGACATCCTCCATATTTCACAGATAAATTGTAAACCACCAGACAAGAACTGTTTCACTCTCTAGTCATCAGATCTACAAATATTCCTCATAAGGAATTCATTTATCACACCCTTTCTGTTGTTATATCCAAAGAAATTGATTTTTTGGCTGAAACGACTCTGATTTTTATCTTATCCTTCCATTTCAATGACATCATGCCCTCAATATTTGTTGTGCTTTCCATAACTTCCCTACTGGAATCATCCCTCAAGTTTCAAATATGCACAAATCTCTACCATCTACAAACGAATCTCTCATCCAGAATTCCTAATAGTCCTCACCCTCCACGCCCCTACTTTCCTCCTCCTGCCAGGCATACATTGCAAAAAGTTCACATATATCCCAATGCCTCTGTTTCCACAGTGCCCACCTAATCCCATCCCCATTCTGTGGATGCTTCTCTTGCTAACCTCACAAGCCGTGTCTCTTTCTAATCAACTGGGGACTTTTCATGATTTGTCTGACATGCTCTGCAGTAGCAGGTGACATTGCGGACAGCAATGTCCTTTTAAAAGCTGATTTGTCTTTGGGATCCACCACCCTACACTGTCCTGTTCTTGCCTGTCTAAACTTCCTGAGCAACATCCTTGCTTACCTTTATTACCACCCCACAACGATGGATGATTCCTGGAAGTGAGCCCTGCTCTGACACCTGTTCCCCATCTGCACCCTCCTTCTTGGGCAAAACCCATGCATTTCCCTGGCTTCAAATACCACTAACGACCCAAACATGTCCAAATAATCAACAGAGACCTAACTCTGACCCCCAGACCCATTTATCTACCTGCCCACTCACCACATCAGTGATGACTCAACTCACAATGACCAGGTCCCAACTTCAACAAATCACATCCTCAAATAATTTGCTTCTCTCTCAGTGTCCCCAAACTCACTTATTTGTGGTAATAAGCTGTCTACCCCTGGGTGTCACTCTGCACAGCCTGCCACCCCAAACTCACCAATCAATGAACCATCCATGCACCCTTCTGAAGCTACCTACAGGTTATCCACTTCTAATTTATTTCTAATCACCTTTCAGATCTCATACAAAATATCGTCTCCACACAGGGATGTCTCCTGCTCTAGTAACCTAAATTACAAAACCCCATTTTACCTCTTTGTTGATTTTGTTTCTATTTTAGTTATATGTGCATTATTATCTATTTCTTTCAAGATTTAATTCGTTCTCACTAAATTAGATATTCCATGAAGACAAGACTAATATGGATTTTCCAACCTTTCCCACTATAGTGTTCACATATGGCTTTGTACACAAAAAGGGCTCACATATGTTATGTGTACAATATATATTTTATATTTATATACGTGTAAAATTCAAACACTAAAACATTTCTTCATGAAATATTTTAAATCCATCCACGTAACTACTGTTTTTTTTATTTTTTCCGAGAAAGATCAGCCCTGAGCTATCATCCATGCTAATCCTCCTCTTTTTGCTGAGGAAGACCGGCTCTGAGCTGACATCTATTGCCACTCCTCCTCGTTTTTTTCCTCAAAGCCCCAGCAGGTAGTTGTATGTCATAGTTGCACATCCTTCTAGTTGCTGTATGTGGGACACGGCCTCAGCATGGCCAGAAAAGCGGTACATTGGTGTGCACCCAGGATCCGAACCCCAGCCACCAGCAGCAGAGTGCCAGCACTTAACCGCTAAGCCACGGGGCCGGCCCCTCGACTTAACTACTCTTGTGCAAAGATACCACATTTAGAGTGGTACACTGCAATAAATTAGCAAGAGTAGCTTAAGATTCCAAATCCTTTCTCCTCGTAATCCAATCATGAGATTCTAGTCACAATGACCTGTTTAAAATGCAAAAGTGATTAGTTCATCTTAATTTTAAAACCTCTATTTCTGTCTTCACCACATATTTCTTCTGTTGTCTTATCATAATTATTAGCACTACCCTTTTCATTCCCTGATATGTTCCAGTTTGGAGGGAAAACTATTTGGTCATTCGATTTTTAGAGCGTTTACTACACGCAAAGCTCTGGTATAAAACCTGTGATCTACAAAATAACTAAACAGACTGACTGTGCCTGCTTGATTTAGTCTTAGTGGGAGGAAATAGATAATAAATGGCAAAGGATGTATAACATGCCATGTAGAAATCACTGCTGTGATGAACAATAAGGCAGAGAGTGAGAGTTTGAGCTTGAGCACATTTTCAAATTACTTGGGTTTGTGTGTGTGTGTGTGTGAACATGCTCATGCCTGCTGCCTGGATGGGATGAGTTGCTTCCTCCTGGGGCTTGGGGGAGCCTCCTATGCCTTAGGAAATTTCCTCCATGTTCACTTAATATGCACTTTTTTATCCATGTGTATTAGGATTCTCTAGAGAAATAGAACCATAGAATATATATAAACATATAGAAGTGGAGATTTATTGTAGGAATTGGCTCACAAGGTTATGGAGGTTGAGAAGTCCCACAATCTGCCATCTGCAAGCTGGAGAACAAGAGAAACCAGTGATATAATTCAGTCAAAGTCTGAAGGCCTGACAACCAGGACCTCTGATGTCCAAGTGCAGGAAAAGAAGGACATCCCAAGTCAGGAAGAGACAATGGATTCAGCCTTTCTTTGCTTTTTGTTCTATGGAGCCCTCAACAGATCAGATGATGCCCCCCCACACTAGTGATGGTGGGTTTGTTTATGTAGACTATGGAGTCAAATGCTAATCTCTTCCAGAAACAACCTCACAAGCACACCCAGAAATAATGCTTCACAGTCTATCTGGGCACTCCTGAGTCTAGTCAAGTTGACACCTAAAATTAACCATCACATCATGCCTCTATCCAACCAAGACCTACAGAGATATCACAACATGACCTATGTCATTTAAATTTTCCAGAAGACATGTTAAAGAAAGTAAATACAAACAGATGAAACTCGATCTTATAACATTTTTATTTAACCCAAGAAATCTAAATATTATCATTTCAAAATGTAGTCCACATCAGTACAAAGAACAAGATACTCAGGTTTTCCACCCACTCTGTCTTACTGGTGAGTTTTAATGAATACTGGCTCCTCATATATCTTAATATGATCCAATTTATAATTTTCTCCTATCTGTTTGAGTTTTATTGTATCAAATGGAAATCATTTTCTCCTTATTGTCAAACTGCTCTGCTAGCTCTTTTTAAAAAAAAAATTCAAGTTATATATTGTGTTTATGTTAGAAGTCAAATTAAGAATTTAAGGAATTAAGAAGGAATTGATTCCAGCAAAAGGCTGGTTTACTAAAATGGAAGACAGTTCAAGAGCAAATCTCCCAAGAAAATCATAGGGTCAATGACATTGGAAAATTCAGGGTAGAATTAGAAGACACATGGGGTGTGATTAAAAGGGGAGTTGAGAGAACGTGGGGAGGAATTGATGTCAGAAGTGAAAATACACAAGCATGTTCCAAGTTGATGAAAGACATCAATCGACAGATTCAATTAATTCAACATTCCCTAAGCAGAGTGACTACACAGGAAATATTGATGAACTAAACTATGGTCTAAAAGCCAAAGTTAATGTAAAGGGTTTTAGGGATTATAGAGGCCAAATAAGCAAGAAAAAGGCCAATTGGTGATTTCTAACCATAAAGAAAATAAGACAGACATCAACAGAGCAGCATTTTTAAAATGCTAAATGAAATCTCACGTCAAACCAGAATTCTACACCCAGCAGCAATAGTGCCCCAAATAAAGAAGTTCTAGAAAAACTTAAAGTGCAACTTTTTGTTGTTAGTAGCCTTCAATTAGATAAAATACTGGAGTGAGTTATCACACCGAAAGGAATATAATCCCAGGTTGAAAACCAGGAATGCAGAAAGGACTGAAGAGGAAAGGAAAGGATAATTTATAATTTATAAATAAATATAAATGAATTTTATTTTGTGAAGTAATTCTAGAAATCTCTCATGGAGTTTAAAATATATGTAGTATAAAATGCATAAAAACAGTAATACAAATGTCAGGAAGCTTAAAAATAGAATTGAAACTGTTGAAGGTATTAGCATTTGGGGGAGGTGGTAAAAGTAATTATTTGTATTAGACTGTATTAAAGATTCAGGATTTAACCATTAGTGCAATTAAACAAAGACTTCTATATGATTTCAAGTAATAAGTTTATAGAGGAAATAATGGAATAATAAAAGAGTTAAATCAACATCAGTGAAGTAAAGAGAGTAAAGGAACATTAATTATTTAGGTTAAAGGGAAGGGAAAGAGTAATTACATGAGACGTGTGATATATTCTAGAGACGTGTTAATAAATATTTTGGACATTCTTTTATTGTTAAACGTTTACACAGTCTCTATTTTTCCTATTAAAACATAAGTTGTATGGACATTTTTGTACATATAAACTTCCATTCCTATTTTTACAGAAGGTATCCATAGTGGAAGAAAAAGGAAATAGAAACTGCAAATACCACCTCCCCACACAATTGTAGTAAATTTTTTCATCTATCAACAGTATCTGACAGTGTCAATCACCCAACATTTTTGTGTTTAGGTATAAAGCTTTAGGAATCTCTCAAATCCCATTGATAAGAGACAGGATGTCTCCTCTGGATTATCCACTTCCTTCCTCCATAAAAGGGGAATCAGAGGCAGAAGTCACTGCATTTTCTAGCAATCCACGGGCTGTCTGCACATCAGGAGTGGGGTCAGCAGGACAACTCTGCAGCCATGGAGGAACTGCATCGGCCTGTTTTCCAAGCCAGCCTATTCTGGTGAGTGTGGAATCCATACAGACAGCAAGACTGTCCATTTGTACACTTTGTCCTTCTGTGAAACCTCTTTAAGTGAGAAGACAGTAGGTCTTAAAACAAGAAGATACCTTATTGAAAGTTGTAACAAATACTAACACCTAGGAAACAAGCCCCAGTGTCTGGGCCTGCCACCATCCCACAGGGCCAGTTGTTCTGTGGCTTGCTGTGGAACACGAATCACCAATCATCTTGTACCCTCCACCACGCACCCCCAGCAGGCACACATGTGCCCTCTCACTATGTAAGATCAGAACGCGAGGGAAACAGAAGCCTGCCATATTAAGAGGTAATTAGCAAGGGGTGCATCTAACCATCTGTTTATTTTAGTGTTTTGATCTACATCCTTTATGGGAATAGAATTAAATGAATAGCATTAAATGACTTAGCTTTGGCTAGGTTATCATTTAAATCTATGAGGATTCATATGCACTTTTAAACAGTTTTATTGAGATATAATTCATACAATTCACCCATTTAAAGTGTGTGACTCAATTGTTTTTAGTACACTCAAAGAATTGTGTGACCATCACCACAGTCAATTTTAGAACATTTTCCTCACTACAAAAAGAAACCCCATACTCTTTAGCTATCATCTCCCTTCCCCACCCCCTGCCATCTCTGCAGGCCTAGGAAACCACTAAAAGTGTTGTTTGATCACCCTGGCTGTAATCTCTAGTACAAAAATGGGAGTGATGTAGCAGTTGCCCATGTCTTGCTCCTGGTCCTAGAGGGTAAACATCCACTTTCACCATCAAGGAAGCTGTCAGCTCTGGGGTTTTCCTGGATGCCTTTTATGACGCTGAGGTCATTTCTTTCTATTCCCAGTTTTCTGAGTTTTTTTTTTTTTAATCATGAAAGAATGTTGGATTTTGTCCAATGCTTTTTCTGCATCTATTGCAATGATAACGTGGTTTTTATTTTTTATTCTATTTTATTGGTCTGATGTATGACATTAATTAATTTTCAGATGTTGAACTAATCTTGCATTCCTAGAATTGATCCCACTTGGTTGTGGCATATAATTTTTCTTATACGTTGCCTGATCCAGTTTTCTAGTACTTTTTTCTGTGAACTTTTGCATCTATATTCATAAGAAATATTGATCTGTGGTTTTCTTTTTTGCGATGTCTTTGCCTGGTTTTGATATTAGGATAATACTGGTCTTAGGAAGAAGTTGAGTAGTAGTCCTCTCTTTTTTATTTTTTGGAAGAGTTTGTGAAGAATTGGTATTAATTCTTCTTTAAATGTTTGGTAGATGTCATCTAGGCCTGAGTTTTTCTTTGTAGGTAGTTTTTTTTATTACTAATTTAATCTTTTTGCTTGTTATAGGATTATTCAAATTTTCTATTTCTTCTTGAATAAGTTTTTGTAGTTTGTGTCTTTATAGGTATTTGGTCATTTCATCTGAGTGGTCTAATTAGCTTATATCACATGTACATAGTATCCTCTTGTTATCGTTTTTATTCTTGTAAGTTTTCTAGATCCGTTTCCATTTTCATTCATGATTTTAGCAATTTAAGGCTTTTCTTTTCTTGGTCAGTCTAGCTACAGGTTTCTTGATTTTCCTGATATTTTCGAAGAACAAACCTTTGGATTCACTGATTTTTCTCTATTGTTTTTCTATTCTCTATTTCATTTATTTCCATCCTAATACTTGTTACTTCCTCCCTCTGCATGTTTTAGGTTTAGTTTGGTCTACTTTGTCCAGTTGGAAGGTTAGGTTACTGATTTGAGATCTTTTTTCTTTTTTTTCTGTAAGGAAGATTAGCCCTGAGCTAAACATCCATGCCAATCCTCCTCTTTTTGCTGAGGAAGACTGGCACTGGGCTAACATCTGTGCCTATCTTCCCCCACTTTATATGGGATGCCGCCACAGCACGGCCTGACAAGCGGTGCATCAGTGCACGCCCAGTATCCGAACCCAGGCCGCCAGCAGTAGAGCACACACACTTAACCACTATGCCACGGGGCCAGCCCCTCCTTTTTCTTTTTTAAGAGTAGCTATGAATTTCCCTATGTGCACTGCTTTTGCTGAGTCTCATAAGTTGTTTTAGGTTGTGTCTTCATTTTTACTTATTTCAAAATATTTTAAATTTCCCCTGTGATTTTTTTCTTTGATCCATTGCTCAGTTAGGAGTAGGTTGTTTAATTTTCACATATTTGTGAATTTCCAAATTTTCTTTTGTGATTGATTTCTAGTATAATTCCATTTTTGTTGGAGATGACACTTTCTATAACTTCAATCCTTTTAAGCTTATTGAGGCTTGTTAAAAGGAAAACTTCTTGGGTCCAGCTCGGTGGCCTAATTTGCGTGCTCTGCTTTGGCCACCTGGGGTTTGCATCCTGGGCGCAGACCTACACACTGCTCATTAAGCCATACTGTGGCGGTGTCCCATATACAAAATAGAGGAAGATTAGCACAGATGTTAGTCAGCAATAATCTTCCTCAAGCAAAAAGAGGAAGATTGGCAACAAATGTTAGGTCAGGGCCAATCATCCACACCAAAAACAAAAAAGGAAAATTTCCTGTTTCTCTCTACTCACAACAACACTTCTGAAGCCAAAGGTGTGTGGGGTTTTACACCAAGCAATTCTCCAATTCTTGGAGGACACTAACTGGTTGTACTACAAGTTAACTCAATTTTGACAGTAACTGCATGGAGTTGATACAGACTCCATAGGTTAAGGGCTCAGTTGCCTTGACTTCAGATGCCAATCACAAGTTCCAGGTTGTCACCTGTACTTCTGACTGACTGGCTATAAATTGGGGATTCCACAACTCCCTTCTTGGGGTCAATAATTTGCTGAAACAGCTCACAGAACTCAGGGAAATACTTACTTATATTTACCAGTTTATGATACAGGATTTTTACTGAGAATGTAACCAGATCAAGAGTTGCATAGGGAAAAGGAGGGAAGGGGCATGGAGCTTCCATGGCAGGCAAATCACCCTCTCAGAACTTCTATGTGTTAGCAATCCAGGAGCTCTCTGAATGTCTTCATTTAGGGTTTTTGTTGAGGCTCCATTATATACCCATAATTCATTACATCATTGGACATTGGTGATTCACTCAATCTCCAGCTCCTCTCCCCTCCCCAGAGGTTGAGGGTGGACCTGAAAGTCCCAACTCTTTAATCACATAATTAGTTTCCCTGGCAACCAGGCCCCCATCCTTAGGGCTTTCCAGAAGTCACCTCATTAACAGAAACTCAGAGGTGCTGGAAAGGGGCTTTGTATGAATAACAAAAGGTGCTGCTTTCACCTTTATCAGTCTGGAGCTAACCAGGAGCTGGGAATAAAAACGGAATATTATAACAAAATATGCTCCTGTTACTGTTACCAGTTTGGAAATTACAAAGATTTTAGAAGCTCTGTGCCAGGAACCAAGGACAAAGACCAAATATACATTTCTTATTATATCACAACATCACACTTGTTGTATGGCCTAGCATATGGTCTCTTCTAGAGTATGTTCCATGTGCACTTGAGAAGAATGTCTACTCTGCTGTTGTTGGGTCAAGTGTTTTTTAGATGTCTGTTAGATCTTGTTGGTTTATAGTGTGGTTCAAAGTTTCTACCGCCTTACTAATCTTCTGTCTTGTAGTTCTGTTCATATTTAAAGTGAAGTATTGAAGTTTCCAATTATTACTGTTGAATTGTCTAGTTCTACCTTCAGTTTTGTCAATTTTTGCTTTGTGTGTTTTGGAGCAACATTGTAGACGCTGTATTAGCTTCCTATATTGCTGCTACAA
Source organism: Diceros bicornis minor (assembly GCF_020826845.1). NCBI lineage: Eukaryota > Metazoa > Chordata > Mammalia > Perissodactyla > Rhinocerotidae > Diceros > Diceros bicornis. The sequence continues at coordinate 1,620,885 of NW_026691866.1, forward strand.
ATTACCAAACACTTAATGCCTTAAAACAGTGTTAATTTACTATCTTACAGTTTTGCAAATCAGAAGTCATAAAATTAAAGTGTCAGCAGGGCTGCGTTTCCTCTGGAGGTCCTGAAGCAGAATTTATTTTGTTGCCTTTTCTAGTTCCTAAAGGCTGCCTTCATGTGTTTCAGCTGAGTAGTTTTATCAGCCTCTTTTCTGATTGTGGATGTTGGAAGTCTGAGAGCCTTCTTTTATTCATCTTCTCTCTGTTCTTTTTAGTCCAAGCCCTCAGTTTTTCACAGGTGTAACATCTTTGAGGACCTTGTGGGTCTCCTGTGAATGTTACATAAATGCACTTTTTTATACAGACCTTCCTGTACAGAACTTTCCTGATAACCCCATCTCTATCTTCAGTTTCTGCTGAGATGGATGACGAGATCCATGAGTCACATACTTCTTCGCTTCAAAGACCTGTCTGTGAAATTGAATACTCTGACATTTTCATCCTTTTGAGGCACTAGCAGAAGTGTAACCAAGCAAGGGGTCATTCTGCTCACCACAAAACTAACGTCAATCAATTGCAAGATAAGTCGGTGGTCGAGAAAGGGATTTATTAGATTAGCCAGCAAAATTGGAAGATGGTGGACTCATGTCCCAAAGACCATCTTAAACAAGCACCCAGTTCAAGCCGTTATATAGGGCTAGTGGGCTATGAAGGAGGGGCTCAGGTATGTTGACCGTCTGGCATCAGCGACCAGAGGCGCCACACCAGGTCTTTCAGTTGTCATCATGGTGGATGGCAGCATAGATGTTCTTCTCTGAGGAGGTCACCATATTCCTAAGAAGCTCAACAGAACAAAGTTGTCATGTATCACAATGCATCAGCCAGGATTATAATCTGCAGAGTGTGTATATTTCCTGGAGAGTAGCTATTTATCACCTAGGCTATGTGTATGTTAAACCATATACAGCTGGGAGGGTTGGTTAGAGGTTATTCTAAGTTACAATATGGCTTCCTTCGTGTTAACCTTGCTTTAGGCCTATATTGGAGCGTTGTTCAGCCACACCCTTGACATTCTCTCCATAGCACACTTTCCTAATTGTGAATCTGCAAATTTTAGAGTCTTTTGCAATCTGAATGGGTTGAAAATTTCCCAAATCATTAAATCCTGATTCCTTTTTGCCAAATAGTGATCTATCTTTTTTGTTTGTTTGTTTGTTTTTGCACATTTTACTCTAAGTAGCAAGAGAAAACCAGCTGCATCTTCCATGCTTTTTTTGGAAATCTCCTAAGGCGAATACTCAAGTTCATCACCTACAAGTCTGCTTCCCATGTAACTGTAGGACACAATTCAGCTCAGCTCTCTGCCACTGTATTACAAGGTTTTCCTTTCTTCCAGTTTCCAATAACATGTTCCCCATTTCCCCCTGAGCCCTCACCAGCTATGCTTTGAATGTCCACATTTCTTCTACAGTCTGTTTATGAAGATTTAGTTATTCTCTAGTGCTGTACAGTTTTCTGCTACCATTCTCCTCACTTCCTTCTGAGCCCTCGTCAGGATCATTTCTAATGTGCATATTTCCACCTACAATCAGTTTATGGTGATTTAGTTATTCTCTAAGGTGATATATGCTTCCTCTCCCATGTTACTCACTGCCTTCTGAGTCCTTACCAGTAGAGTCTTTAACTTCTGTAGTTCTATTAATGGTCTCCTCAAGCAATCTAGCCCTTTTCTATGATGTTCCATAAAATTTTTCCTTCCTCTGCCCGCTTCCCAATTTCAAAGCCAGTATTTCTTACAGTAGTTCTCCACTTCTGGTATCAAAATCTATATTAGTTTCCTATTGCTGCTGTAACACATTACCAGAAACTCAGAGTTTTAAAACAATGCAAATATATTATCTTAGTTATTGAGACCAAAAGTCCTAACATCCAGTTGCTGGCAGGGTTGTGTTTTTTCTGCAGACTCTAGGGGAGAATCAGTTTCATTACATTTTCTAATTTATAGACGCTTCCTGCATTCCTTCTTTCATGGCATCAACCTCCATCTTCAAAGCCAGTGGCATGACATCTTCCAGTCTCTCACTGTCTGACTCCAAATCTCCTGCTTCTCACTCACAAAGACCCTTGTGATTGCATTGGGTAATCCAAGATATTCTCTATCTCAAGATCCCTAACTAAATCACACCTGCAAAATCTCCTTGGCTGTGTAATGTAAAACATTTCTAAGTTGTGGAAATTATGGTACGGTTATCTTTAGCAGGTCAGTAATTTATCTACTGTAGGTACATATGTTTATTATTGTTATTGTTTAGTGATAGATTAACTTTTTTTTTTTTTTTTTTTGTGAGGAGATCAGCCCTGTGCTAACATCCGCCAATCCTCCTCTTTTTTTTGCTGAGGAAGACGGCCCTGGGCTAACATCTGTGCCCATCTTCCTCCACTTTATATGGGACGCCGCCACAGCATGGCTTGCCAAGCAGTGCGTCGGTGCGTGCCCGGGATCCGAACCAGTGAACCCTGGGCCGCCGCAGCGGAGCGCGTGCACTTAACCGCTTGCGCCACCGGGCCGGCCCCTAGATTAACTCTTTGATCATTACAAAATGTCCCTTTTATCCCTAGTAACTTTTTTTTGTTTTGAAGTCTAGTTTGTCTAGTATACCATTGTTAGTATACCATTCCAGCTTTCTTAAGGTTGTTTTTGAATGATTTATCTTTTTTCCATTCTTTTAATTCAACCTATTTCTATCTGTGAAATCAAAGTATGTCTCCTGTAGACAGCATAGAGTGGGTCTTGTTTTCTTTATCTAGTCTGACAATCTTTGCTTTTTGATTGGATTATTTAATTCACTCACATTTAATGTTATTATTGATAGAGTTGGGTTTATGTCTGATACTTTACTTTTGTTTTATATATGTCTATAGTATTTTTGTTCCTCCATTACTACTTTCATTTGCATCAAGTTAAACTGTTCTCTTGTAACATTTTAATTTCTTTAATGATTTTTCACTATATTTCTTGACTAATTTTCATAGTGGTGGCTCTGGAGCTCACCACATATGTCTTAACTTATCAGAATCTACTTGAGATCTATACTAATTTAATACCAGTGAGATATAAAAATGTTATTCCTTTGTAGCTCTAGCTCCTTTTTCCCTCTCAAGCTATCATTGTTATACGTATGACATTTATGTATATTACAAACCCAACAATATATTGTTATAATTATTACTTTATGCAATTTTATATCATTTATAGAAGCTGGGAGAAGAGAGGAGAGCAAATGTATATTTGCAGGGTTTGTTACATTAACCTTGTAATTTAACAGTTCTGGTTCTCTTCATTTATTCCCTTGGATACAAGTTAGCATCTGGTGTCATTTCCTTCCTCCTTATTTACAACTTTGATCCCACCCACCTCCTTGGTGCTATTATTGTCAAATATATTACATTTCTATATGCTATAGGACCAACAATAAAATCATTTACATGCTGTTTCATGCAATTGAAATTTAAATCAGATAAGAGAATAAAGAAGAAATATGCATTTATATTATCTTTTATATTTACAAAAGTCCCTTTACTGGTTCTTGTTTCTTTGTGTTTATTGAGTTACTACCAGGCATTACTTGCATTCAGATTAAACAACATTTCTTATCAAGTGGGTCTGCCAGCAACAATTCTCTTGGTTTTTGTTTATCTGTGAATGAATATTTTAATTTTACTTTCCATTTTGAAAGACGATTTTGCTGGATATAAGATTCTTGGTTGACAATTTTTTTTTCTTTCTTTCAGCTCTTTGAATATATCATCTGACTGGCTTTTGAACTCCACAGTTTCTCATGAGAAGTCAGCTGTTAATCTTATCTGGGGTCCCTTGTACAGACTGAGTCATTTTTCTCTTTCTACTTTCAACATTTCATCTTGACCTTCATCTTTTTATTATGATGTGTCTCAGTGTGGGTCTCTTTGCATTGCATTTATTCTGTTTGGAGTTTGTTGAGCTACTTGGATATTTAGATTAATATTTTTTATCAAATATGGGAAGTTTTCAAACATTATTTCTTCACGTATTTCCTTCCTTTTCTCTCCTTCTGTATGTTGGTGTATGTGGCCTCCTCCCCCCAGGAGATCTGTAGCCCTTGACTGGGAGCCCTGTCTTTCTGGCCACATACATGCAGAGTGGAGTTTCTGTCATGCTGAGATGGGATGGTGAGCTGTGGCTCGTGTATCAAGCACTCTCACTGTTCCTACTGAGATCTAGCAGGTTTCCTTAAGCAAATGTTCTTGCATTTGCTGTGTATCTTTGGGGACATTTCCAAAGACTTTAAATTGTAGTTTTTAAAACAATTTCACCAGTTATGATTGTTTTGCTCAGGAATGTGTTCATCGAGCTCCTGGTGCTGCCATCCTGGAGGTAGAATCCTCGCCTTCGTTCACTCGTGCACTTGTTCAACAAGTATTTGCTATGTTTCTCATATATGTCTCCAAGTGTGCTTCCATATCTTCCTCTTGGATGCCCCACTGCAGCTCAGACACTGATTCCTTCTCTCTTGAGTCCTTTCAACAACCTCCTGAGTGATCTCTGTCTGTAGTCTTGTCCTACTGAAATCCATCCTCCCCATGGCTACAAAAAATATTTAACCCACTTAAAACTCTACAAAGTTCCCAAGTTTTTTCAGACTAAAACTTAAGTCCTTTCCAACCTAGTTTACATCTGTAACTCATGCAGCATCTGTATCTCTTGTACTTTAATCATCTCGTCTAGCCTCAGCATGTACACTTTTGCTTTAATGTAGTTACACAAGTTTTCTTCACCTGCAACAACCTTCTGGCATATCTCAGCTTGAAAAATTCCTCTTTGATATTTAAGAAGGGTTCACTTTGATATTAGCTCAGGGTTCACTTCCTTAGGGAAATGGAGGCTGATTATTTTTTATGCCTCATATGCATAATGTTATCACAGCTTTATAGTATTTGTTTTCCTATCTATCTTATATTTATTAAAATGTGGGCTTCCTGAAACCAGAGACCCTGCCCTTTACTGTTGTACATTTAGTACCATCCACAGTGCCTGACACACAAGGAGGAGGTTCATGAATAGGCTTAGTCAATTTAAAAAGAATTGGCTGTGATGTGACACCTATTTTCATGAAGCTTACGGTTCACCAGGAGTTTCAGTATGCAAGCTAGTTTAAGTTAGTGTGATGAATATCATGATAATTGCATAAGCAGAGTCATATGGAAACATAGGTAGAGAATGGGGCCAGAGGACAATGATTAGGGTTTATTTGAAATGGGTGGGATTTCAGTGATGGACTGTGGTAGGTGGCAGAACCTATCTCAGCATAGATGGAGGCAAAGATGCTGCTTATGGCCTGTGTGGAAACGGTGAATATTCTGATAAGACTCAAGGGAGGGGTTAGAGACACTGTCATGAAAGTAAATTCAGGTCAGATTCTGAAGACCCTTTAATGTCATTTTAAAGAACTTAGTTCTTTATTTTCTAAGCATTAATATTTGTATGATGTTTCCATTTGCAGACTAGACACAAGAACGTTGACTTACCAACCTGTCACAACTGTGAAGTCGTCAACGTGTGATTCATGCTTTACTTAAGATTGGGAACAAAACCGCTGCTGAAAGACTTAGAGAGCATCCACAGCACTTGATTTCTTCTTCTGGTGAGGGACACAGTTTTTCACATTTAGGATTATGTGATAGAAGTGTTACAGCTGGCTCATTTTTGTCCATGAGCCAGCAGCCAGTTTGCAAACAAACTTGACCCATCTTCAGTGTTCATGGGAAATGACAGGGCATTTTGTGCAGACTAAAACATCTGCAACATAATGGTATCAAGATTAAAATCTACATCAGCAAAAATATTGTAGTTTAAATTACTGTTTCTTTATCTTAAAGAATATAAAAATGCTCTATAGACTCAACATGAGCTGAAATGACGTTTTTGAACTCTGTGTTTGGTTTCTGGGAGTCTTTTTATGGGTAGGTAATGATGACAATAGGATCTAACTGAGCCCTTGAGTAATTTCTGTGGTTGCTTACGTGATAGTTAACACAGGATCTCACTGTAACAGGCACGTCTGCCTTCTCTGCAGGCAAATGGATCCTATGTGACTATTTGAAAGGCTGTGAGAAGCTGGGTGCTCAACGAATATAAGTTCAGCTGAGGTGAATCTAAAATATGATTTTCCCACACGAAATGCTTCTGTCAAAATAAAAATAAAGAGTAATGAGGCCCTCCCGGAATTAAGCTTAGATGAGATACAGACCTGGCTTGGGGGTATCAAGGATGATGCATCTTCTTTTACATTTTCTTCCTTTCACTCTCTTTACATCCTGCTTCTGAGGAATGGTGCCAACCTGCCGTAAGCAGCGGTTGTTCAGGGATACGCTTCAGCGACCTGTCTGGGCCTGTGGGCCTGGGACAACATCCTCTCACCTGGTCCTGCAGCCCCACCTGGATGAACTATTTCCCCAAGGCTCAACTCTACTTCCCAGGTCAGATCGAATACCAGCAACTGGAGTGCATTGGAGACTGCGTCTGTGCAAAAACTTCTCTACACCCCAGGTTTTCCACCCTTTCAACTCATATCTGGTGCTCTTCCTGAGTCCTATATGCAAGAATGTGAAAATAACTATTATAATGGCTGGGGAGAAATTTACAGCTCGGGCCAAGTTCATGGAAAATATACTGTGGGAAAAAGCAGAGACCTTGTGGAGTTTCCACTCTACTCACATTCTGGAAACTACACACACACACGTGACTATATGAATTAAGCCATGCCCAGCCCACGAGCCTCGAGCCATGTGCCATGAGAAAAAGAAAGCCAGGTGGAGGACACAGGGTCTGTGGGACAGTGGAGCACCACCGAGGACATTCTGTCCACGCAAGTGACATTTGAGCAGAGATCTGAAGGACACAGGACAGCAAACCATGTGGATATCTGGGGCAAGAGCTCTCAGAGCAGAAAGAGCATCCCTGAGGCAGCAGTTTAAGAAACAGTAAAGAGTCAGCCAGTGTGGCTGTAGGGAGGTGGCAGAGGGGAAGAGCGGTCGCAGATGGGGTCAGAGGCCACTGTGGGCAGGATGGTGTCGGCATTCAGAGGACACTGGAGCGCCTCAGCCTTTTCCTCCACCAGTGAAATGGAACCTGCATTGTGTGCTAGGTCTATGCAGGTCCTTGGCTTCTGCAACCACATTTTATACTCACAACAAAGTTTTGAAGGAGCTGTTACAGTAGCAAAAAAATTATTGAGGACATCAGAGAGAGCAGACAACCTTACTAGGTCCACAAAGCCAATAGCTGGGGCATCCCAGCTTCAAAACTGGAATTCCACGATTCCAAAGCCCACTCCTACTCATTATGTCACAAAACAGGGGAATAAAACAAATAGACTCACCTGGCATGTCCTCTCTCACGCCTCAGGCTGCCACATCGTTGCCACCTTCAGCCTCTGCTCAGCGTCCCACTGTTTCCTTTCTGATTCATTGCTTTTAATCTGTGGATAGCTTTTTTTTTTTCCTATCTCCATCTCATTCAAATGAGCACATGATTTTTTCTCTCGACCAAATTCAGAAAAATTTTCTCTATTTGTAGAAAAAGAAAGAATACAATAAATAAACTCTCATGATATGCATTGACTCATATTTATTGTCAACCACTTAACACCGTTTATTTGAAATATTCCATATCTTTAAAATTTAGAGCTCACTAAATGATTTTAGACCAGAAAATGTGCCTTCAAAAGTTAATGTTGTAGATTATCTAATTTTCATTATTAAAGCATACATCCATTGCACAAGTTCTATTTTCTTGTTTTATCTCAAATGTGGTGAATGCATTTTATGTGGAAGCTTTTATAAGAGCCATGTTTTATAGTTGTGTACATTTATTACAGCTGAGTGTATCCATGACTAAAGCAACACTTAAAAGGTGAAGTTTGTATTTTGTATCCTGATTATAGTGATGGTTACATGCATCTATTAAAGGGTTAAATGTTATAGAACCATACACTAAAGGGAAAAAAAGTGGAGTTTGAACAGAATGTCTAACTAATATTAATGGGTCTGCAAATAAAAATACATCTTTTTATGATTCTTTAAACTCTAAAAATGCAAAGTTAATCAACAATTATGAAACGATGAAGAATTTATGAAGTGCTAAGTAAATATCAACTATATTTAGCATGTCTTGGGTTATAGCTTTATAGTAGGTGCTTTTAAGAGTAATGAACTGATGTGTCAAAAACAGTTCTCCAAAATAGAAAAAGATGGAATTATAAGGGAGAAAATAGGTTTCTGCTAAGGATCTTGTCTTCAGAGTCAGATGTTCTCTGCCATTTCCCCTATTTCCTATACCCATCATCACCAAAACAACCACCAGCGAGGTTTTACCCTTTGAATGCTCAAAGCTGACTTGTCATGCTTCCCTGCCAGGGGTTCAGAATGCTCCTCCCCCACCTCTGTTCTTCATTTCATGGGTGCCATGTAGTTGTATGCAGCTTTCAAGTGATCCCAGCTTCCTGGTCTCCATGCCCCTGCGCCTGCCACCCCTCCCTCGAGTGTGGGTGAACCTAGTGCCTCACGGCTCGTGGACAGAAGATGGTGAAAGTGATGGAGTGCCACTTCTGGGATCCGGTCACACAAATCCGTGACTTCTGTCTTGCTGTTCGTAGTTCTTCTCACTTGCTCCCTCTGATGAAACCAGCAGCTTTGTTGGGACCTGTCAAAGGGAGAGGCCCACAGGCAAGGAATTCATGGCAGCTTCAGGCCAGTAGTCCTGGAACAAAGACACAAGTGAGCTGAGAATCAGATTCCTCCCCAGTGGTTCCTTCAGATGTGACCACAGCCCAGCCAGTGTTTTGATTAAAGCTTTGTGAGAGACCCCAAACCAGAGGGCCCCACTCAGACACACTGAGATTCCTGACCACAGAAGCTGTGAGATCATCAGTGTTTTTTTTTAAGCCACTATGTTTTGGGGTGATTTTTGTTTTGAGGAAGATTGGCCCCATGCTAACATCTGTTGCCAATCTTCCTCTTTTATCTCCCCAAAGCCCCAGTACATAGTTGTATATCATAGCTGTAGAGTTGTAGCTCCTCTATATGAGATGCTGCCTCAGCATACCTTGATGGGCAGTGAATGGGTCCACTCCCAGGATCCAAACTGGTGAACCCCAGGCCACTGAAGTGGAATGTGTGAACCCAACCGCTGAGCCACCAGGCCGGCCGCATTGGGTGATTTTTTAATGCAGCAATTTATATGCCATCTTAGCTTTCAGGTCTCAGCTTAGGTGAAGATGTTCTATCTTTTCGATGAGGACTTCACTCCTCAACCTATGGCAGACTCTTCTTACATTCTTTCTTTCAGGTCCATGTTTATTTTTTTAATTACACACTTTTTCAATGTGCTATTATTTCACTTACAAATTTGTTTAGTTATTCATTGTCTATTCCCACTTTATCCTTCACTATAATATAAGTATCTAGAAAATGTTTACATTCAATAAATATTAATTGCATAAGTAAATGAATGGGTGGAAGAAACACAAACTTACAACCTTACAAACAAATTTTTTCTGAGAAGGTAGATGTTTAATCAGAATGATTATTCGGAGGACTATTTTTTAAAAAAGATTATTTATACCAGCCTGGATGGCAAGAAAATTCTGACCAGGAGTCATGGGTCAGGAAGGAAGACGAGGCTCTCAGATGCGGCAGCCACAGCAGGGGGTTTAGAAGACTGGGACAGGCAGTGCCACCCAGAGCAGGTTGCAGCCTCTAACTGTCATTCACAGCTCTAGGCACTTTACATCTGTGATGTTTATCTTTTCTTTTTTTTTTTTTCCCCACTCACAATGATCCAGTGAGGAAAATCTTTATATTTGCTTTTTACTCAATTTTCAGTGTCAGATAGTTTACATGATTTGCTAGGAGCCACATGACAAGTAACAAAGTAGGGTCTGAATTCTGGTCTGACTCCAAACACACGTACATGTACACATGCCCTACCTTCCACTGTCACGTGCTATGGAATCAGACCCAAGACACGTGTCCCTTAACACTAGCTGCACATTAGAATCATATAGAAGACTTTGAAAGGTATCCATGCCTGGCTGAACCCTGATATACTGCTTTAATTTATTTTTATTATGAATGTCATTTAGAGGGTGTACTTTCCACATCTATCCTAAAAACTTTGGAATTACAGAACATACTATTTGCATAAGGAATTTAAATTATCATGGGAGGAACAGAGATGGTTGACAGCCCAGGAAGGCAGGATTAACGTTTCCCACCAAGCAGAGGACCAGAGACGCTCCAAGGTGGGGTACTTCGAGACAACATTGGTGAGGGCATGAACCTTACCTTGGGACACTGTAGGAAGAAGCTTCTGCTGTGTGATGTGGCTTTGGATCTGTAACTCAGTGTCACCTGAGAAGACTCTTAAGCCTTTCAACAAACTTCTTTGCTTGATCAGATTCAAGTTTGTTTGACCCCTTTTTATGATCAGATTCGAGTCTTCATAAATTAACTAGGAAAACTGATAAGACACAGTACAGTTATGGAAATTTGGTAGACTGGTACCAACCTAGCAGTAGCCAATACTTTATTTTTCATTTAATGAGACTTTTTTTTACCTTTTTGTTTTCCTCAACAAATTTATAATTCTGCTTAAATTTCTCTTCTCCTAAATTTATATTTCTCCTTCTTAAAAATAAAATACTAGACCAGGAGAAGTTTCTCTTTTCCTCATTATTACCGATTATGGACACAGTGATAGACTTCTAGAAGTTTCTGCCTTTAATGACTTCGGTTTTCACCTGGAAAGGCTTATATGTCTCACAGCATCATTCTCCTGAGAGCTCCATCCTGCACAGGCCTGCGGTTTTAGAACAAAGTGAGATAAACGAAAGGATCTCCAGAAAGTAAAATTAAAGACTTAAAGTTTCAAGGGGGGTTAGTTGTGATCTTAGTTTATGAGCCTTTCCCAGAAAATTGAATGCAGTGAAAGAGTGAGAAAAATAACACCACACATACACCTCCAGGGTCTTGAATTACCCGGAGAAAGATAGTTTCATCCAAGCCCAGAGAAAAAACGAAAGCTGAGGCTGAATTGAAGGATTTAGGTAGCAGGACAGCAGCTGCCAAGCCAAAGTCTGTGCAAACCAGCAACCAGCCAACCCCAGGCAGTGGTTACCAAACAGAGCATCGTCTGTGCTCCCCGCTGGCAGGGACACCTGCTGACTAGCTGGGCACTGCAAATCTTTGACCCCAGGTACCCTGGCGTTGCAATGGGTACTTGCCATCCAACAGGAATGATGCTCTGGTCTTAATATGGCTTCTCTCTCTGAGATGTATGTAGTGGCAGAAGCAAGTGAAGTACAGACCGACAGTTGTATAGACATTGGGAGTGTTGATGGTCTGAGCTCTCTCGTGCAAACAGATGACAGGGAGAGACCTGGAAAGTATCAGCCTGGGTGCCAGCCACAGTTTCTCCTCCATTTTCTTGGAAGAAGCTGGGATTTGGAAGCAATTTCTGGGCTCCTGCTGTGTTGTGCATGGCAGAATAAACACGGCTCTAAAAGAGTCTATTAGGGATAATTAATCATTTTAACTCAGGATGGTTTTTGGAAGGGCTCGTATACCTTCACCAGAGGAGGAATTTCTAAATACCTAGCAAAGGCACCATATTTTTTTAAAAAACAGTTTAACAAGGACTGTTTCTTCAGAAAGCATTTTCTATCTAAATGCATTGATGGCTGGACCTCAAGAAATGATTTAAGTGTTTTTCTAAAACACAAGGCAGGTACTTTTCAATGCAACTGTTTTCAGGGAGAACACAGGGCACTTTTTGTGGGATACATCTTGATACTTACAGAGATTTTAAAAGACAATATTTGGGCTGTGGTTTAAGAATCAAGCAGTCTTAAGTATATAAATGACAGGCTGGAACTCTTTCTAAAATAATATATACTAACTGTTCAACACACGGCCAAATCCCAGAGGCCAGAATGTGCTGTGAGAAGGCACCAACAGGTTTGTTTCCTGGGCATAAATGGCTGGAGGGACTGACTGGTACGGGTGGGCCTCGTCCTGCACATGGCACCAGTGAACAACCACATGGGAACTGCTCTGAAAGGTCTTTATCATTAATCTCGGTGTAATCCACGGAATTAATTCTGCTCTTTAAGACTATTCTTGAAGAGTTTATGTTGGGGGAAGAGAATTTGTTGTCTGAGAGGGACAGTGCATTTTTTCCTTCAACATAGTGGCCAACATTGACTTGTCTTATTTGGGGCATTACCGCTTCCACTGGCACGGCAGCTCCACAGGAGCAGGAACTTCATCCGTTTGGTTCACTCTTGCGTCCCCAGTGCCGAGGGCAGTGGCTGGCACACAAACATGTGACTTTACGTTGCTCTCTTATTGCGCTCATTTTTGTAAATTCATTGGCATGCACTTCCATCCTAGGCTCCAACTTAACTTCCGGGTTTGGGAGGAAGGCAGGCACTGGGATTTGTACACTTGAAATATCTTCAGTTTAATTAGCACAGTGTGATTTGGATGTATCTACGCACAGCACAAAAAAAGAAGATGACATCACCGATGTGGAACTGACAGCAGTCGCTGACCCTCGAGGGAGCAGTACAGGGAGGCCGTTCTCCACCGCGTGTCTTCTGTGCTCTCAGGCACACGGCCGCTCCTGCGTTGCCCCTGTGACGACTGCGAGGCTCCATCCAGCCTGTCCTCCTCACAGACGCTACTTCTGCTCCTACTCTTGGCCGTCCACTGGGAGTGGGAGCTTGGGGCTTCTGTCTCCAGAATCCAGTCAGTCCAGGACTCCGGCTCCTCCAGCAGAATATGGCCAGACGTGACAGGCTGAGCTGGCCGGACACAGGTCCCTTTTTAGGGAAACAGGTCTGCAGTTAATTCTATTTATTCTAGGTTTTCCTCCTTTCCCCCATTCTCAGGAAACTTGAGCAAGTCAAGTTACAGAAAAAAACTGGTCTGACTTTTCTCTTTTTCCTGTAAGTCCTACTTTGTGGACTCAGCTTTTGAAATTCAAATGTCAAGACAACAAATTTCCTCTTTATGCTGTTTCAATAATTCTTGCTTCAAGAAAAGGACTTTTCAGGTCGAGCTGTCTGAGTGGAGGTCGGTCATGGGAGATAGAAATTACAAGGGAGAACTGTACAGTGATTAATTTATCAGAATGCACCCCCACACTTGGGCTCGTAGATTCATATCTGGAATGCGTATGAGTAAAGGTTACAAGGATATGAATATCATCCAAGATATCAGAGTAAGCAGAGCCTTAGAGACTAAGAAATGGGTCAAGAAGCCCAGAAAATGAAGAGCACCTGCCAAGAACCCAGGCACTTGGACATTATTAAGAGCTTGAGGGGCCACAAATAGCTCAATTTAACCCTGCTTCATGAAGGTCTTCATGTCCTCCTGGGTGAAACCAGGCCTACGGTTATCGAGAGGAATTAAATCCATTCAACTCAAAGGGTTAAAAGGATTGAAAGGTAGGAATCCTCCCGGACCATGACAAATTGCAATAATTACACGTACACAAACTATGCTTTGCCTTGATATATCAGTTGGAAGTGTTTTTGAATATATAATTGACTAAATGTCTCAATTTTCCACTTCAGCTTCATTTGTAGATACATTTTAAGATAGGTTTTGAGTTTATACACCAATTCTCCCCGGAGAAGAGAAAAAAGTAAAGCAGATTTTAGGAACAGTGCCAATTCCTAGTGACTGATTCCTATATGGATCAAAATAGAGGACTATTTATTTTGTCCTGCATTTTTGAAGATTTATTCTTTATCTACATCCAGGAAGCAGTATGTTATGAAGTGATGTGCAAGTTGAGGTTGAAAATATTCACTTCCTGTTAATAATAGAAGACAAGGGGAGCCAACTGGTATGAGTTATATGCCCAGACTTCAGCTCCAAATCCTTTGTTGTGCTGAGCAAATTCAGTAATCCACTTCCACAGATGGAGTGTAGGAGGGGCCTAGGGTGGTACTTGAGGCTGATGCTGGAGAAACCAACAGTGTCTTGAAGGAGGCGGAGAAAGGAGTGTGGTGATATGGTCATGGCCAATTTTAGAATCACAAAACTATTAGCCTCTGGTATTAGTACCAGACTTCCCAGAACAAGACTAATAGCATCTTTTGATTTATGATATAGATATAACTGGAAAAAGTCATTTTTTTTTCTAGCACAACCACGTGACAACTTTTAGGGTTCTGGAGTTTCTGAAATTCAACCTCTACATTTCTACACTGCTTCACAGTAAAAACTCGTAAGTAAATTTCCATTTGGAAAATGAATTAGGACTTCCAGGAAAGGTGGATACAAACATGTTGACAAAGATATCATATGCTAATTTGTATCAGTAAATCTCTGATAAGTAGTTGCTATGTGCCAGGCACTGTGCGAAGAATCAGAAACTCAATGGTCAGACCAATCAACTCTCCTTGATCTCAGGGTTCCTGGAGATGAGACAAGCGTAGATTAATCACACGATGAGATTAGAACACATTGAGAAAGCACACATTGTGAGAGAATGGTGGGAAGTGAGACAATGGTGTCCTGAGAGATAGACTATCTTTCTGACATTGATTCTAAGATTTCATGACTCATGTGCCTTTATACCAAGTTTTCCTAAAATTAATTCCAACTCCATTGTAACTGGGTCTTCCTGCTACCTTTAATATTTCCTGGAATGGTCTGCATTTCCAAACCAAAACCCTGACATAGCTCTCTGCTCTTCAGTGCTCTGTGGATGCCTTCTCCAAACAAACTGTGCTCACATCTGTCCACATTTCTGATGGAGCATCCACGATCTCAGATGGTTGGTTGAAAGATGAACAATAGGCACAGCAGATATAAATAAATGCCCTTTCTAACATGGAAATAAATATTTCTACAGCAAGTATTCTCTCTAGACAGAATTACCAAATTTAAGTTAAACTTAATAAACATTTATTGTGTACTTACTCTGTAGAAGATACTTTGCTGGGTGCCAACTAGTATATACAGATAAACCCAATCTCTACCATCTAGAAAGACTGTTGTCATAGATAACATAAAAATGCATAATGTATTGGATAGCGTTATAGAGATGTAGTCAAACAACATTGTAGTAGATTAGATTAATTCTTGCTGGGAGAGACTAAGTTGAAAAATTGCATTTAAACTGGTGTTATATAAATTTAACAAATTATTTTAGATATATCATTTAGGAGACATACATATTCTGCAAAGCATATGAATAAAAATGGATATGATGGGGCCACAAACTTGTCCACACAATACTAATATGTGAAGAAAACATGATTTCTTCATTTTTTATTTTCTCTGCTTTTTCTTGTAACCAATCCTTCCAAATGTTCCAGTAGATGCTTCAATAATCTCTCCTCAAGGACTTGGACACATCAAATAATATATTAATTCTGTTTTTCTCATTGGAGCCTTCTTTCCGGAAATCCACCATCCTCCTACACCAATTTGGATGCCATTTGGTGGGCTAGCCCTTGTCAGCCTGAAATCTGAGAGGAATAAACATTTGCTACCACAGCCTACCCTGTATTGTCTTGACTGCTGGAGAAATTGGTGCTGAACGTGGGGTACCACCACAAGAAGAATGGCAGGGCGTTAAGTGGCAGAGGGAGAGAGAATTTGCCCCCATGTGTGCTGGCAATTAGATGTGTGTTGTGCCTCCCAAGGGGCAGGGGATTCAGGCGTCCATGTGACCAGAAGTAGAAGGAGCCGGAAGTCAGCAAGAGGGCCTCTCCAGGTCTTAGCTTTGTTCTTACAGATTAATAAATTTTCCTTTATCAGTCACTGCAATTTTAGTGTCTGCTGGAAAAGAGGGTAGATAATGGTATTCAGTTCCCATGTTTAATTCAAATAATCAAGGGATTGTTATTTATGGGAGAGACTCTGTGAGACTCTGGGCTCTGGCAGCCCCTTCAGGGCTTGGGTGATGGGGCAGCACAGGGTTGGGGACAGGACTCCAACCCCACTTTGCAAGAATCTCATCATCGCTTGGGCGAGTTAGCAGGACCACCATCAGCTATGACAATGAGAGTCGACGACCTACCTGACACGCCCATGTTCTTTCTCATATTAGGTGATGCTGGCTGGCACAACAGCGGGACTTCTCAGGGGAAGGTGGAAGCAGAAAGTAAGAACCCGGCGGACACACCTGTAAGCTCTTTCAGGGACAGTTTGGCACTCCTAAAGGTCTGAGAGGAGGAGCTCATGTGTGGGAGGACAGCCGGCGGGGGTGGGGGGTGGTGGGGTGAGGCACAGGTGAGGACAAAACCCACGTGCTTCTAAGACCAACGTTGCTTCCGGTATATTCATAACCACACATTCAAAAAATGATGACATTGGTTTATAAAAAATTCACCATTACTGTTCTGTGAGCACTGCTGTCTCACGACATTTTCTGTTTACTAAGCTATTTTTACAAAGTGACTGTAGGAATGTGATGAAAATTGATGTTTGTTGTATATAAGGATGAATTCTAGATGGTTTCCTATCTTTCTAAATGGATCTTTCTCATGGTTAGTTCACTGGAGACAGTGTCCCTTGTAGCAAAGGTACACCAAAACTATTATTTCTCTGGCGATAACAGGTTATTTATTTATTGAAATTATTGGTTAAAATGGTAACATGTGGTTGTTTCCCATCTAGTCAAGGACAAGAGTTGAATGTCGCTAAGAGGCACAATGGTTCCAAATAAAGAGATTTACAATATGGAAGCCATGAAGCAAAATCGTGTTTAATATATTAATGCCATATTAATTATTAATATAGCATGTTAATTATATTAATATATTATAATAATGATAAAACACACTAAAATACTGTATTATATATTAATATAGTGTGTACAATACACTACTATACTATACTATATATTAATGTATTATATACATCTATTAATTACATAATTAATTATATTATTGATTAATATTATATGAATAATAATACAGCATATTGATTAATCAATTGATTCAATATCAATCTCATAATAGTTGACATTACTTATAATAATACATATCACATACGCATGTACAACCCATGTCTAGGCATCTCAAGGGAGCAGTCCGACAAAAGCCGACTTTTTTCCCGGGCTGCTTGAGAAGCAGGCAGTTCTCTCACACAACAGAGACCAGAGCCCAAGGTAACTTGGGACTCCGCTTCTTACGGTATCCAGCTTCTGGTAGTCTGGCTGAAACCACAGATATTCGATTTCAGAAGCCTCTTTCAAAACCTGCGAGTTTTCCTGTGCTTAATCCCCAGAACTTCCACCGAGCTCCTAAAAGTCCTGCGATGCTGCGCTCCATCCTCGCGTGCGCCTTGCGATCTGCAGTAAGGATGGCATTTAGGGATGGACCTGTCCAGGTGTTTCCAGCTTAACAAATGCAGTGGAAGTTTCCCAAATTCTTATTGTCTGGTGTGAATCCCGAGGCTGTTAGGGATGCATATAACCAAACTGTTCCCTTCTGAGTTAGTCTTATGGAAAAGTAGGACATGCCAGATGCCGATATGTAACAACACATGTCCAGTTCAGATCAATAAGTGTGTGCATCCTTAGTCCATCACCATGGACTGTCCTCAGCGGGGGCTGTCAGGAACACGCAGACAAAGGGGACCTAGTCCTTGCTCTTGAGAACCTTATGTTCTAGCAAATTCTTGAGCTGCTTAGATATTAGAAATCGGTTTTATGTAAGTTGGCACAGTTCATTATTTTCCATATTGAAAAATTGTCCCAGAGAGAAAGAAAAACGTACATTTATTGGCCAACTACTATGTTCCAGGAACGTCACATGTATTATCTAATTTAATCCTCTAAGCAATCCTAAAAGAAAGGTACCATTGTCTTCACTTGTGCTTCAATAACCAGCTCGAGGACAAAAGGGATCCATTGCAGATTGGTGAACCCCAAAGCTTTTGTTCTTTCCTCAAGAACCTAGACGTTTGATTTTAATAAAGTTTTTCTTCCGTTGGTGATGTCATAAAGTAGATATCTCTAGAGACCAGATCAGAAAAATCAGCAAATTAACACACAGAACATGGTTGTAGACATTGTTTAAGTTTAAATTCTCCCAGCTGTTTCTGCATGTCTGTTTTTCAGATCTTTGTCACTTTGTGTACAAGGTTGGCAAGGACAGCGACCTCTGTCTTCCTTTCTTGGGGGAACCATTTCTCAGCTTCCCATGAATCTGGACGCTACTCAGAGTGCTGTTTGTGAGGACAGGGAACTATTAAGGATTCCTGATCTGTGGCTTTTTGGACAGGTGGCGTGCCTCTATGATGCTACCCTGTTAGGGAGTGCCTCTGGCACATGAACACCCTAACAGAAAGATGAATTGGGCTAATGGGTTTACTCTGGGATCTAGGAATATACTTTTCCTTCCAAAATTAAATGGCCCATATCCGTACAACTCAAAGATTTCCATCAAGAGCTGGAATCAATTGAGCCTGTGATTCTTAACCTTTAGGGTACATCAGACTCAGTGAAGTCTTGTGAAAAGTACATGTGCCTGGGGCTGGCCTGGTGGCATAGTGGTTAAGTTCGCGTGCTCTGCTTCGGCCGTCTGGGGTTCGTGGGTTCGGATCCCAGGCTCGGAAGTACACACCGCTTGTCAAGCCATGCTGTGGTGGCATCCCATATACAAAATAGAGGAAGATTGGCACAGATGTTAGCTCAGGGCCAGTCTTCCTCACCACAAAATAAAAGTACACATGCCTGCTTCTTATCCCTTGGGGGTTCTGGTTCATTTGATCGGGGTGGGGGCCAGGAACTGAGCAGCTGTGTTTTTATAAAATGTCCATCATTTTACTGGCCTCCAAGTTTGAGAACCACTGACCCAAGCAGACAGCCCAGGTTCTGGGTCTTTATCTGCTGCCTCAGCCACCGCTGCTCAGGTGGATCTAGAAGCCGTAATTGACCACTCAATGGTTCTAGTTGTCCCAGTGGGCAACTCTAACTCCACCTGGTTAAAGTCAGGGATTTGTGTAGGTTCAACGAGGAGGCTGCCCACACTTGATCTCTTTCTAGAGTCTAAGAGCCTCTTATCAGTTTTCTCTTAAAATAATGTTTTCAAAAATGAAAATTGAGGGATCATGTGATATTAACCTCACGACAAGAAATGCCTTTTCCTAAATCCATGTCCTTAGTGTGGAAAATGTCCTGTTGGGGGGGAGCTGTGTGTCTGCGGCTCCATGTTGGTGCTGCAGTCAGGAGATGGCCCAAAGGCATCGATCACTCCCCCATCATAATGAATTGACATATATTAAACTTAGTGCCCGTTACTGTGAAATGCGCTCGTGTGCGTTGTATAATTGGTATGGTGAGTAATAAGAGAGTTTATGCCCTATTTTATTTCATGGAACAACTAACAAATCACAGTGATTTATGCTTTATTCGAAAACCCGTTTCCATTCTTAAATTTGTTCATGCTTTACGAATCCACCTGCTTCTGTTGGAACCAACACTCCTCTGTGCTTTTACTAAGTTATGAGCATTCTGTGGAAAACTTGTTTTGAAAGATAAGAATGGTTACTAGGAAAAACGAGACACGTTCAAACCCTACACCTAACTAGCTTTGTGAGGGGCTTCCCTGACGCACGTCATTTCCTCCCAAAACCTCTGTACAATGTTCAAATCATTGACAGTGTGGGAGAAAAGAAGCTGCTTCCCAGTGAATCACTGTCACTTACCGTCCTGGTGGCCAACTGCATGTGTGACCTCTGAAGGGAATCTCTCAGAACCGTGTGAATGGTTCACAGACTGAGTGATGACTCCTACAGTGCCATCCTCAACACCTCAGCAAGTTTTGGAGACGGAGGAGTCATCACAGCTCACACTCACCCCTGTTGGTTTCCTGTCTGTCCTTGCTGCTCTGATTCTGTCTTTTGGATTTCTCACTGGGGCTCTACTTCCTCCACTCCCAGATGTCAGCAGGCACTCTAATATCACAGATTACTTGGCTGCACCGCCCCTGAATGCTGTCTGTATTACTTACGTAGTGCTGCATATCAAATCACCCCAAACTTAGTGCCTTAAAACAAGAGTAATAATTCGTGATCTCTCTCCTCTTCTGGAGGTGAGGAGAGTGGAAGCAGCATGCTCAGGTGGTCCAGGCTCAGGGACTCTCTGGGGCTGCAGTCATCGAAGGCTGGGTTGGGGTTTGCAGATGCACTTCCAAGGTGGGTCATTCACATGCTAGCTGGTTCCTCTCCACGGGCACCTCTCCAGGGGGCTGCTTGAGTGTCTTCCTGACGTGGTGGCTGGTTTCCTGCAGAGAGTGATACAGAAGACCTGGGTGATGGAAACTGCAAGACTTTTGCACATGCTGCTGCTTTGGTGGCCCAAGCCAGCCCTAATTCCATAGGACAGGACCTACAAAAGGGAATGAATACAAGGATGTGGGACCACAGGGTGCCGTCTTGGGTGCTAACTAGCCAGTACATTCCACTAGCTTCCACCCTCATGCAGGTGGAAACCCAAGGTCATCTGATGACCTTGAAGGCATCCTCTCTGACTTGTTTTCCACCACTGTCCCCCATTCCTCTGTTTCAGCCACAATTCCCTCCTTTTAACGTGCCAGACTCTCTCCTCTCCCGGGCTTTTGCACATGTCCTTCCTCTATTGGGTCCTCTCCCCGCAGATGTCCGCACAGCTTATTCCCTCATTCCATGTGGGACGTCACTCCAACGTCACATCCTCAGGAAGGCTTCTGGGCCCCATATTTAAAACTGAAATGCCAGGCCCCATCCTCAGCACACCTTATCTCCCTTCCCTGCTTCAATTTCTCTTTGTTACTTATCACCAACAGTGCCCACCTGTGAATCAGCTCTCCCTCTCAAAAAAAAAGAAAAAAGAAAAAAAGAGCCCTGATTTGTAGCATTTGCATTTCCATTGCATAAACACTCGTTCACCACAGCCCATTTATTTCAAACTCGCATCGTGATGTCTCGGAAAACGACGTCGGGAGAAATTTGCCCACTCAGCCCTCCTGAGCCGTAGGCCAGCTCCACCTCTGTTTTTCTCCCTCCCACACTGTGCGAGTTTTACTTACTTCTTTCTTTTAAGGTCCATGGAGCAGAAATTTTGGTCTGTTTTGTTCACTGCTGGATCCTCCATGTCTAAAACACTGCCTTCCCACAGCAGGCACTCGATAAATATCTGATGGACCAGTGGTGTTGGGAGGTCCGTGCTTTGCCTGCGCCCGTTGGCAGTGATTTCATCCATATTTCCATGAAGTGGAGGGAGGGGAGGGGAAGAAAGGTTTACTTTATGGTCATATGACTAGTGAAAATAATCGCCCGCACTAGGAAGAGAACACACAAAATAACCGTGAAAGTGGGTGTGTGGAATAACTAAGCTGATAATCAAGAAGTGACCCGGGCTTAGTGATGATCTCGTTGATAGATCTAAATTGGCTTCAAGTCTCTCAGAATTCCAAAACTGTGATAATAGTTATGATAATAACTTTGAGACATATACAATTCAGAACACAAATAAACAGAAAGATGAATAGCTCTTCATATATTCAGAGATGTTTCTCATATATAAAGGAATGATTATATTTCACTTGGAAAAGCCAGGAAAGGATTACTCAAGAAATCGTGCTGAGAAAAAATGGTTATTTATACAAAAATAGAATTAACTCTTTATTTAATACCATTCTTCAAAATAAATTCCAGACCAAGATCAAAAGGAAAAACCTTTTAAGAACTGGACACGTGTGGGAGGATAATAATATTAGATCAAGGTGTAGTAGAACTTCCCAAGCACAAACTCAGGAAATAGTAAGAGAAATCTTGATTGATTCAATTTTGTAAACAAAAAAATTATATATTTAAACTATAAAGAACAAATTAAGTTGTAAACAATAACTGGAAATAATTCTTGGTAATACTTAAATAATATATTACAACCAATTAAAGTGGTAGGATTGCATTAAAAGCTGACAACAACGTGAATAAAACATTCACAGAAAAGGACATGAATAAACAACTCAAATGGCTAAAACATATACATTTATGTTAAAATGTGCAGAAAATTGTAATCTAATACTGTTTTCACCTATGAAGCTGGCAAATAATTAAAAAGTTATATTCCTCATAGCTGGCGTACATTTGGCAAGACAGGTACTTCCCCGTTTCTTTAGTGGAAAACTTAATTGATATACTCTTTCTGGAAAATAATCTGACAATATGCACCAATTTCCTTTAAAATAGTCATATTCTTTGATCTAATAATCCCGCATCTAGGAAGCTATCCAAATGAAATAGTGATAAAAGAAAAATACATGTGCACCAAGATGTATATTATAACATTATTATAATAGAAGCTATTTTTAAAGAACATAAATGCCTAACATTAGCAGAATAATATATAAATTATACCATATTCATATTATGGAAGTGTGCAAATATTAAAGCTGATGTTTACAAAGAAATTTTAATATTGTAGGAACATTTTTATGAATATGAAATTAAGTAAAAATGTCTAGATACAAAACGGTCATGCAGTACAGCCTCATTTATAGTATTGAACTAAAGGAAGGAAATTCACCAAATATTAATAGGAATTATATCAGAGTACTGTAGTGGAATTTATGAGTCATCTTTATTTTCTTCTTCACTTGTGTTTGGTTTTCTATAAAGAGCATTTGTTATGCTTTTACTCAGAAAAATAGTTTAATGATTAGACAGCAGTGAGTTAATGTTCAGTGTAGGGTCTGGCCTTTGAGAGCTTCTCAGCTGGCGGAAGCCGCGTGTGCCGAGTCAGCCACGCCCTTTCTCGGGGCCTTTTCTCACAAACGTCTTAGTTACTGTCACGGCCTGGAGTGTGTCCTCACAGAAGTGATATGTTGGAGTCCTAGCCCCCAGTACCACAGAACGTGACCAGATTAGAGACAGGGCCTTTAATGAGGAGATTAAATTAAAATGGAGCCATTAGAGTGGGCCCTAATCCAATCTGAACTGTGTTTTTATAAGAAAAGGAAATTTGGACACGTGGACCCCAGAGATGTGCACACAGAGGGACGACCGTGTGAGGACCCAGGAAGACGACCATCTGCAGCCAAGGAGAGAGGCCCCAGGAGAAGCCCGCCCTGCCCACACCCGGATCTCAGACCTCCAGCGTCCAGCACCGGGGGGAGTCAATTCTGTTGTCAAAGCTGCCTGGTCGGTGGTATAGTCGTGGCGGCTCAAGCAGAGCAAGACAGGTACTGTGTTTGGCGTGGTTACCTGTAAATACGGATTGGAGCTAAACCAATGGAGCTCTGTGAGCAGGAGCCTGGTCACATTAATGATGTGACCTAAACGGCTGAACGTATTAGCCACGTGCACTGTCTAGAAGGCATTATTCTTTTAAGAGGGTGGTATTTTAAATAAGACTGTATAAGTTTACACTTATGTGTAATGCTAAAACTTTTAACATTGGTATTAATTTTCATCATTCTTGGCTGAAGAAACAGGGGAGGATGGCTTTTGGATAAACTACAAATATTGAAATGTCATTTGTGGAGTATTTGGTTTCAAATTTGGGACAAAGTACAAACAAGGCAGACATAGTGTGGAAAGAAAATTCCCCGAAGGCGTGACTGTGATTGAGTTCGCTGTTTGGCGAGTGAGCAAACCCGCAGAAGGGAGACCCCGTGGGCGGGTAACAGCGCAGGCGCCTCCGTAAATCTCTGAGCCAGCAGATCATTGTTAGAGCGCAGACGCCGTCAGCATCCTGGTGGAAGTGCTCTGAGATATGGCCTGTGAAAATCGCCGTACTTCTCCAAAGAAGGATATCGGGTCATACACAACAGCACTTTTAGCCATACTCAATTACAATGCACACTTCGTTTGTTATGAAATCTGGAAAATAAATGTTTCTCTGCTGCTCTAACCTTCTGTGAAGGTGTGCAAGTTACCACTTTGCCTGCAGGAGTCTGGCAGAGTTTGCCTTCTCTGTCTCTCTCTGTCTCTCTGTCTCTCCCTCTCCTTCTGTCTCCCACCTCCCTCTCTCCCTGCCACCATCGTCTAAACTTATTATTATAAAAAATTCCAAACACATGTACAAGTGGAGGCAACAGTCCAGTGAGCCCCCGTGTACCCAGCACAGGGTTGTAACAATTATCGATATGAGGACAGTTTTGTTTCCTCTAATACCCCCACCCACTGGCCCATCCTCCACTAGATTATCTTGAAGCACAACCCAGCAATCATCCTTTGACTTGTCTTGACATTGTGGCTTTCCTGCAGGTGAAATCGGCTGTAAACCAAGAGCTTCTCCAAGGCACACAGCTGGTGAACACAGGTGACACCCTTGGGACCCCATGACACCTGAGTTCTTACTCGCCCTTTGGAAAAGGCGCTCCAGTTTGTCACCAAGTGACAGCAAGTGACTTAACATGAATGCAATTGAGCTGAGGTTCAGAGGGCTGAGGGGCTTTTTCAAAATAAGTGACCTTTCTTTTAGCGTTCTTAGGCCATATATGAGAGATGATGTTCTGAATATAGAGATAGATAGATGTTAGGTGGATGAATGAATAGGTAAGTGGGTGGATAGATAGATCCATCAATGATATATAGATGGATATATAGATAGACATAGAGATAGATTCTAAGAATGTGTATGTGTATTTGCACTCTGCTCTGAAATATTTCTATAAAATATTCCTAAATTTAATTTCCTCAGGCAGTATGTTATTACCACTTTGCCTAGCTAACCCATTTTATGAACATGACTTACAACAGTAAACATACAATTGATGACTTCATCTTTGGATTTGGTGTACTAAAACAGGTGCTAACTAAAATTCGTTGATTTTTTACAGTTTTCAATGCATAGCATTTATTAATAATTTTATACTGTAAGTGTAGATCCACACACTTGAATTTATGCTTTTACGAATCACCTAAAGCAAACTTCAACCAATCCTCAAAGATTAGACTGTTCTAAGAGATTTCTAATTATTCTGCCCGCCTCTCACCTCTCCTGCCCCCAAGCCCTCCTGTACATCCCACACATCCTGGTGTCTTACAGATTTGGATTTTACCCTGCCAGCCCCTCAGACATCTCAGTGAGGACGCAGCACGGACAGAGCATGTCAGCGTGGACGTACTCAGGGTACCGCTTTCCCACATGCTCAGCCTGCTGTCCACTCTGTTCCTTTCTCCATTTCATCTTCCAATGAAGTGTGCCCTGAGAGCCTCTTCTCCTCTTGACATCCAGGCCTGCTGCCTTTATTACATATTTTAATTTATTTTTTTTGCTGGTAAAGATTCCCCCTGAGCTAGCATGCTATGCCAATCTTCCTCTCTCTTCTTTTTTTCCTGCCCAAAGCCCCAGTATATAGTTGTATACTCTAGTTGTAAGTCCTTCTAGTTCTTCTATGTGAGCCACTGCCACAGCATGGCTACTGACAGATGAGGGGTGTGGTTCCGCCCCCGGGAACTGAACCTGAGCCGCCGAAGCGGAGTGTGCCGGACTTTAACCACTAGGCCGTCAGGCTTAGACCCACATTTTGCACTTACAGAAAATGGCTTTGCATTTTCAATAGTCAGTCCTAGACTCCAGATCTGAACTCCTCAATTAGGTTACAGACTTCTTGGTATCACAAATCATAGTCTTTCTTTCCTCTCGCCTCCCTCCAACAGTCAATTTATTCAATCAACATACGTGGTTCATCTACTAGTAATCAGTCAGTGTGCTGGAAAATTGAGTAGCATAACAGATGGGAGCAGCACTAAACACACCCAAATAGTAGAACTTAATAAACATTTTTGAAAGAAAGAATGAATGGCTACAAGAGCACAATAGAGAATGACCAAGAAGATGACACAGCACAGAAGGGACAGGCTGGGTTAGAAAAGGCTTCCTGGAGGAGGTGGCATCTGTCCTGGGCTGGGATCTTGACAATTGGAGAAAATGCAGAATTTTATTTCAACCATGAGGAATAAAATGCATGGTTTTCTGACAAAAAAGCAAGCGGTTGAACAGATTGGTTCTGCTATAAAGGGATAGCTGAGTTTCTAACAAAGCTTAATTTATCAAAACGTTAGTTTCAATGAGATAAAAGAGGCTAGCTTTAGAGGATATATGATAGGCAATAACAAAGCAGTTTTACTTCCAGGTATTTTAACAATAAATATTTTAATGTTTTAAGTAGCTTGAAGCTGCATTTGTGCACCCCGAAATGAAAATTTTGTTGATAAAAATGGCCCAAAAAACCCTCTAAAAATGTCTCTTGCCCTTTAACCCAGAAGTTCAGGTGCCTGGGACTCCTCTGCTATTTTTGACCTTGACCTTGAAAATTTCCTGTGGAAGAATTCACAGACTCCAGTAGTAAATGAAAGAAGAGAAGAACCAGACGATGTCAGATGACCAGTCCCCCAAATAAAGCCACTCTGTGAATTCTGACCTTATGGTTAATGGCTCTCTACCACAGTTGTGTTTTTACCCAGAGCGATTACATATTTTTCTTTTTGCCCAAACCAGGGCACTTTCAAGAATGGAAAAGGGAACATTACTTTGGGACAACAGGCCTAAACCACAAATCGCCCAAACAAAATTGGATCAATATTGAATGCCAATCATATTCTCTAATCAATTAATCACCTTTTTCCCAATTTGAGTACTGAAAACTGGCACTGTAAAAGAAACATCGGTTCTCACCTGTGGATGAAGCACACACTTCCTGACGTGAAATTCATGAGAATGAAAATAGGTACACCCATGAAAGCCTGTAAATACTATGATCATATTAATGCTTTAGACGATCTGTTGGTAGTCTGTTCGACACTTTGTATTACCTTATTTGAACCTTCACTCAGGTGTTACTATACCAGCTGCATAAAGGAGGAGGGAGAGGCAGGGAGCTGTGGAAACTCTCCCAAGATCCTGGCGGGAGTGCCCCCAGAGAGACAGGGCTGAAACCAGGCATCTGAGTCTGCAGCCGTGGTTACCGCCTGTTGTTATGGGTTGGTATGCAGATTTTGTGGTTTATTTTATTGGAAACTTGGAGCCATTAAAGTTATTGAAGCAGGTAATAGCACACTGAGGCCTCTGTCTTAGAAAATTAACTCTGGCTAAAGCATAAATATGCACTGGAGGGGAGAGAGACCAGAGGCAGAGAAAGGAGTTACGGAATTATCAAATGAGAGGTTGAAATGAAGCGGTTGCAGCAGAAGCAGAGTAGACGAGACTCCTGGACAGACTGCACGGCAGAACGAGGGAGAGGAGGAGACAGGGGTTTCTGACATGGTTGATTGTGTTTATGGTGATAATAGGAAAAGAGAAAGAAATAGAGAAGGCGAGGTGGGCTCGAAGCTAGACAGAGATGAATTGTGTGCATCGGTAAGGATCCAATCTGTGGGGGAAGATAGAGGCATTTCAGCCCCAAACCTAATTTTTAGAATTAATTGATCCACCAAGTCCTATTGATGGATTTATTCATATCTATCTTTAGGGTAGATTTAGCAAAAACGTATTTCTTATAACACTCCTTTTTATCACAGGATATTTGGAAGATATTACAAAGATTTCTTAACTAATCAGTTAATAACTCTAAGCAAATCCCTAACTTTAATTTTAATGGGTCATATCTAAACTAACTTTTAAGTGACCTTCTGTCACCACTTACATACTCTATTATTTACAGGGAAATAAAATATCTTATTCAGTTTTGTTTGATGTTTACATATGTTGTTTGGCTGATAGGATTATTTGACATTATTCTTTCCAACATCTCAGTGTGTTAGGGAAAACATGTTGTTTGGAATAACTTAACAAAAAATCAACTAAATATTTTTCTCACATTTTTCTAGAACTTCACTAAGATATATTTCACATACCACAAAATCCACCCATTTCAAGTGTTCAGTTCAGTGTTTTTTACCTCATTCACAGATGTGTTCAGTCATCACCACAATCTAATTATGGAACATTTTCAACACCCCAACAAGAAACCCTACACACATTAGCATTCACTCCCCATTGCTGTATCCTCACCTCACCCCACTCCCGGGTAGCCCATAATCTATGTCTCTGTGACTTTTCTATTCTGGAAATTCCACATATATAAATTCATACCATCTGTGATCTTTTGTGACTGGCTTCTTTCACTTAACATACTTTTTCAAGGTTTACCCATGTGGTAGCACATGTCAGCACCTTCTCATTATTGATGAATCATATTCCATTGTACGGGCATATCACATTTTATTCATCCATTCATCAGTTGATGGACATTTGAGTTGTTTTCGCTTTTTGGGTATTATGAATAATTCTGTTAGGAACATTCGTGTCCAAGTTTTGGTGTGAACGTACGTGTTCAGTTCTCTCGGGTATGCACTTAGGAGTGGAATTGCTGAATCATATGGTAACTTTGTGTTTAGCATTTTGAGGAACTGCTCCACTGTTTTCCCAAGTGGCTGTGATGCTTTACATTCTCATCAGCAGCGAGTGAGGGTTCCACACTCTCCACATCCTCGCAGACGCGTGTTATTGTCTGCCTTTTTTATTTCAGCTGTCCTAGTGGGTGTGGAGGGCTATCTCATTGTGGTTTTGATTTGTATTTCGCTGACGACTAATGATGCAGGACATCTTTTTGTGTGCTTGTTGGCCATTTGTATCTTTTCTTTGGAGAACTGTCTATTCAAATTATTTACCCATTTCTAAAATTGGATTCTTCTCCTTTTGTTTTTTCTTTTTTGGAGTTTTGAGAGTTCGTTACATGTCTCAGCTGCATGTATCTTGTCAGTATGATTTGCGAATATCTTGTCCCATTCTGTGGAATAGGATTGTCTTTTAACCTTCTTGATGGAGTCCCTTGAAGCACAAACTTTTTTAATTTTGATGAAATCCAATTTATATATCGTTTCTTTTCTCGCTTGTGCTTCTGATGCTAAATCTAAGAACCTATTGTGTAACTCAAAGTCATGAAGATTTACTCACATGTTTTCTCCTGTCGGTTTTATAGCCTTAGTTTTACACTTAGATCTATGATCCATTTTGAGTTATTTTAGGGTGGTGTGAGGTAGGAGTCTCAATTTATTCTTTTGCATGTGGTGATTCAGTTGTCCGAGCACAATTTGTTACAAAGATGATTCTTTGCCCATTGAATTTTCTTGGCACCCTTGTTAGAAACCAATTCATCAGAAATGTGAGAATTTGTTACTGGACTCTCAGTTATATTCCATTTATCTATATGTCTGTATTTATGCTACTACTACACTATCTCGACTACTGTAGATTTTCAGTAGGTTACAAAATTGGGAAATATTAATACTCCAACTTTTTTATTTTTCAAAATTATTTTTGGCTATTTTGGATCCCTTGCATTTCCATGTGGACTTTAGCAACAGATTACAAAGTTCTGGGGGTGAAAAAAGGCATTTGAAATTTTGATCATGTTTAAATCAAATCTGTAGATCAATTTGAGGAATATTCCCATCTTAATAATGTTGTCTTCCAATACGTGAGCATAAGATGTCTTTCTATTTATGTAAATCTTCTTTAATTTTTTTCAATGACATCTTCACTTTACAAGTCTTACACTTCTTTTGTTAAATATATTCTTTGTAATGCTACTTCAAATGGAATTGTTTTCTTAATTTCATTTTCAGGTTGTTCAGTGCTAGTGTATGGAAATAGAACTGATTCTTGTAAACTGATCTTGTATTCTGTGAGCTTGTGAAACTCATTGATTAGCTCTAGCAGTTTTTTTGTGGATTCCTTAGGATTTTCTATATATAAGATCATGTCATCTGTGAATATACAGAATTGTTCTTCTTCCTTCTAACCTGGGTGCCTTTTATTTCCTTTACCTGCCTAACTGTCCTGGCTGCAAACTTGGGTACAAAGTTGAATAGAAGTGGTGAGAGCAGACATTCTCGTCTTGTTCCTGACTTTAGGGCAAAAGCCTTCTGTCTTTCACTGGTTTTTAATAATTGCTCTTTTTTGTGTTAAGGAAGTTCCCTTTTATTTCTAGTTTTCTCAGTAAGATGTTAGCTGCAAGTTTTTCCTAGAGAACCTTTATCAGGTTGAGAAATTTCTCTTCTGTTCCTAATTTGTTGAGGGTTTTTATCATGAAAGCACACTGAGTTTTATCCAATGTTTTTGCTATGTTCATTGAGGTGATCATTAGAAGTGTTTCCTTTATTCTATTAACATGGTGTGCTACACTGAGTAATTTTAATATGTTGGAAAAATCTTATAGTTCCGAGATAAATCCAACTAGGTCGTGCTTTATAATCCATTTTATATTTTGCTGGAATAAATCTGCTAGTATTTCATTGTGGATGTTGACAACTATATTTATAAATGTTATTGGCCTGTAATTTTCTTTACTCATCAAGTTCTTTCTCTTGTTTTTATATTAGGATGATGCTGGCCTCACAGCATGAATTGGAAAGTGTTCCCTCCTCTCCTACTTCTTGAAAGAGTTTGTGAGAAATTGATATCTTTTTTTTTTTTTTTAGTTTTTATTTTTTTAGAGCAGTTTTAGATTCACAGCAAAATTAAGAGGAAGGTACGGAGATTTCCCAAATACCCCTTGCCCCACATCTGTAGAGCCCTTCCCCCTTATCAATATTCCTCATGAGACGGTACATTTGTTATAATCAGTGAACCTGCATTGACACATCATAATCATCCAAAGCCCATAGTTTACATTGGGGTTCCCTCTTGGTGCTGTACATTTTATGGGTTTGGACAAATGTATAATGACATGTTTCTGTCGTTATAGTATAATACACAGTACTTTCACTGCCCTAAAAATCCTCTGTGCTCTGTTTATTCAATTCTCCACCTCTCAAGCCCTGGCAACCACTGATCTTTTTACTATCTCTGTAGTTTTCCCTTTTCCAGAATGTTATATATTTGGAACTTACAGTATATAGCCTTTTCAGATTGGCTTCTTTCACTTAGTAATATGCATTTAAGATCCATCCATGTCTTTTCATGGCTAGATGGCTCATTTCTTTTTAGTGCTGAATGATATTCCACCGTCTGGAGGGGCCAAAGTTTATTTATCCATTCACCTACTGAAGGACATCTTGGTTGTTTCCAAGTTTTGGCAATTATGAATAAAGCTGCTGTAAACCTACATGTGCAGGTTTTTTTGTGTGGACATAAGTTTTCAACTCTTTTGGGTAAATACCAAGAAATGCAATGGCTAGATCATATGGTAAGAGTATGGTTAGTTTTGTTAGAAACTGCCAAAATGTCTTCCAAAGTGGCTATGCCATTTTGAATTCCCACCACCAACAAATGAGTTCCTGTTGCTCCACATCCTCAGCAGCATTTGGTGCTGTCAGTGTTCCAGATTTTGGCCATTCTGATTGATATGTAGTGGTATCTCATTGTTGTTTTAATTTGCATTTCCCTGATACATAGGATGTGGAATATCTGTTCATATGTTTATTTGCCATCTGTATATCTTCTTTGGTGAGATGTCTATTAAGATCTTTGGCTCATTTTTTTATTTGGTTGTCTTCTTATTGTTGAGTTTCAAGAGTTCTTTGCATACTTTGAATATCATTTCTTCATCAGATGTGTCTTTTTCAAATATTTTCTCCCAGCTTGTGGCTTGTCTTCTCATTTTCTTGACATTGTCTTTCACAGAGCAGAAGTTTTTAATTTTAGAAGTCTAGCTTATCAATTATTTATTTAATGGATCATGCCTTTGGCCACGTATCTAAAAAGTCATCACATTCCCAAAGTCATCTAGGTTGTCTCTTATGTTATCTTCTAGGATTTTTATGGTTTTGCATTTGACATTTAGATCTGTGATCCACTTTGAGTTATTTTTTGTGAAAGATATAATTTGTGTCTAGATTCGTTTTTTTTTTTTTTTTTTTTTTTGCATGTGGATATCCAGTTGTTCAAGCACCATTTACTGGAAAGTCTATTTACTCCATTGCATTGCCTTTGCTCCTTTGTCAGAGATCAGTTGACTATACTTATGTGGGTCTATTTTGGGGCTCTCGATTCTTTGAGAAATATAGATTCCATTGATCTATATTTGTCTATTCTTTTACTAATACCACACTGTCTTTGTTACTGTAGCTTTATGGTAAATCTTAAAGTTGGGTCTTGTCAGTTCCCTCTCTTTATTCTTCTCCTTCAGAAATGTGTTAGTTATCAGTTATTTTTTTAAATGTTCAGTAGAATCCTCTTATAGTGTAATTTGACCTAGACTTTTCTTGATTGGAAGATTTAAAATTACTAATTCAATCTCATTTCTTGTTAAGAATTTCCTCCTCTCATATTTTTTTTGTGTATTTTGTGAATGATTGATGTTAATTCTGTTTTAAACTTGTGGTAGAATTTGCCAATGAAGTCATTGTGTCTGTGATTTCCTTTGTGGGAAGTTTTTTGATTATGAATTCAGTCTCTTCAGTTGGTATTTATCTAGCTTATTATCTATCTCTTTGAGTCAGTTTCAGTATTTTTTGCTTTCTTTTAGAATTTATCAATCTCATCTAAGCTATTTAAATTTTGGTATAAATTTTTCATAGTATTCCCTTAGCATCTTTTTTTTTTTAAATGTAAGATTAGTAGTGTTATTCCTTTCTTTATTTCCTATTTTAGTAATTTTGTACTTCTCTAATTTTTCTTGGTCAGCCTACTAAAGATTAGTTAATTTTGTTTATATTTGGAAAGAATAAACTTTTGATTTGGTTTATTTTCTGTGTTGTCTTTCTGTTTATTATTTTCTTCATTTTATTTCTATTCTTTATTAGGTCTTTCTTTCTCCTTGCTTTAAGTTTAATTTGCTCTTTTTTCCTAGAATCTCAAGGTGGAAATGTAATTTATTGATTTGAGATTAGTCTTTTTCAACATAGACATCTACAGTGCTAAATTTTCCTGTAAGCACAGTATCTGCATCCCATAAGTTTTGGTATGTTGTGTTTTCATTTTTATTCATCTCCAAGTATTTTCTAACACCTCTTGTGACTTCTTCTTTGACCCATTGATTACACATATTTGTGAATTTCTCATATTTGTTGTGTTGGGATTTCCTATCCTAATCTTCCTAATATGATTTAGGAATTCATCCTAGGATGATTTAGGAAATCATCCTAAATAGGGTGATTTCCTATATAAATTTATTTTGGTCAGAGAACAGACTTTGTGTCATTTAATCCCTTTAGATATATTGTTGTAAAGCCTAGAATATAGTTTATCTAAAGTATGTTCCATATTCACTTGAGAATAATGTGTATTCTGCTATTGTTGGTTGGAGTGTTCTGTAGATGTCTCTTAGGTCTAGTTGGTTTATAATGTTTTTCAAGTCTTCCTTCTTTCTTGATCTTCTGCCTAATTTTTCTACCCGTTATTGAAAATGAGATATTGAAGGCTCCATTATTAATGTTGAATTGTCTATTTTTCCTTTCAGTTTAGTCCGTTTCTGCTTCATGTCTTTTATTGCTATATTGTTAGGTGCATATATGTTTATAATTATTATATAGTCTCGGTGAATTGACTTTCTTCTTATAATAAAATGTCCTCTTTGTGTCTAGTAACAAGTCTTATGTTAAAGTCTAATTTTTCTGATGTTAACATAGCCACTCCAATTCTCTCTTGGTTTTCTTTTATATGGTATATTTTCCCATCATTTTAATTTCAATCTATTTGTGTCTTGATTATGAAGTGTGTCTCTTGTAGACAGCATATAGTTGGAACATTTAAAAAATTCATTTTGCCAATCTCTGCCTTTAGATAGGGTGTTTAATTTACTTACATTTAATGAATTTAAGGACTAGGTGGATTTATATTTGTCACTTTGCTATTTATTTTCTGTAAGTCTTATACATTTTTTTATTGCTCTATTCCTTTGTTCTTGTCTTCCTTTGTTTTAAACATAGATTTGCAGTGTACTATTTTAATCCCTTGTTTCTTTTACTATTTTTTGAGTTGTTTCTTAGTGGTTGCCCTGACGATTGCAATTGAAGGAATTGATTTCAATTGCAGCTGAAGTCTGCTGTCAGTCTTGTTGAGCATCCCTTGAACATAATGTGTCATTTTTCTCTTGCTGCTTCAAGATTTTCTCTTTGTCAAGACCAATAAATTCTGGGAATCTAATGTACAGCATGGTGACTATAGTTAATACTCTATTTTATATTTGAAATTGATAACAGAGTAGATCTTAAGTATTCTCACCACTCACACATGCACACAAAAGGTAACTACATGAGGTGATGAATATGTTAATTAACTTGATTCTGGTAATGATTTCACAATCTACAGAATTTTATTATATTAAATTATCACATTGTACACTTTAAATATATAAAATTTATATTTGTTAAAAATACCTCAATAAAGCTGAAAAAATATTTTCTGTCTTCCACTTTTGTAAATGTTACTATGATGAAGTTGTGAATCTTTTTGAGTTGATTCTACTCAGGATTTGTTGAGCTCCTTCAATGTGTATGTTAATATTTTTGATCTAATTTGGGAAAATTTCAGCCATTGTCCCTTCACATGTTTTTTATGCCTCTTCATTTTCTCTTCTTATGCTAGTTCCATGATGCATATGTTGGTATACTTGATGTTGTTTTATAGGTCTCTGAGTTTCCATTAATTTTTCTTCATTCTATTTTATTTTTGCTCCTGAGACTGGATAATTTTTTATTAACTTGTCTTCAAGTTCTCTGTTTATTTCTTCAACCAACTCTAATGTATTGTTAAAACTTTTTAATGATTTTTAATTTCAGCTATTATACTTTTCAACTCACTCCATAGCTTCTATTTGGTTCTTCCTTATGGTTTCTATATATTTATTAATATTCTCTTTTTGGAGAGATATCATTGTAATGCTTTTCTTTAATTCTTTAGACATAGTTTCTCTCAGTTCCTTGGACATATTTATAACTGATTAAGGTCTTTTCCCACTTAATCTAAAATCTGGGCCCTCTCAGGAACACTTTCTGTTGGCTGCTTTTTTTCCTGTATGTGGCATACTTTCCTGTTTTTTGCATATCTCATAACTTTTTACCAAAAGTTTACCAGATCATATACTGTAATAATTCTGGTATCAGAGTTTTCTACCTGCTCTCCCACTAAGATTTGTTGCTGTTGCTGTTTTTGTTGGTGTTTATTTTTGTTTGTTGTTTTTCTTGTTACTGCTTTTTTGTTTACTGAATTTCTTCAACTACTTCTGTAGATTCTCTATTCCCTACAGCAACTGAATTCTTTGTCAGCATAGTTTTAAAGTTCCTGATTTAATTTTTAAACATTGCTTCCTAGGGGTCACACCTGGGTCAATATAATTTAGTAGTGAACCAGTGGTTGTCAGAAGTTTCCTTATATGCCATCCTGTATGTCTCGGGGCATCTATGTGAAAAAGCTGGCTTTCTGATGTCAGGTAGTTCATGAGACAGCCTTAGTTTTCAGTTCCTACTTTCACAGGGCCTCAAGGTCAGCGAGAGGTGGTGATTTCTCCTGTCTCCTTTCCAGGTCTTTCCTGGGCATGCACACAGTCTTGCAGACATGCACAGCCTTTTAGATAGCCAGGAATTTATGGGAGCATTTTAAATTTCCCTGTGTTCATCTAGTTCTCCAGAATTTCCTTCAACTTTCTCCCAAACTCTCAGTTTGCCTGAACTAAGCTCATATCCTTGGGCCACTGAGATATTGCCAGCAGTTTGCTATTGTTTTGGTAATGTCCTGGGCTTAGGTTCTCTGCCACCAGCACCCCCAGTTGATCTCTGAGTCAAATCCAATAGCCACCACACTGAAAACAAATTTCCCAGGGAGTTGAAAGTTCGTACAAAATACTGACTGTGTTCTGGGGATAGTGTTTTTAATGGAATTTCAAAATTAGTCAAATCTCTCCATTGTCTGCAAAGCTGCTGTCTTTTGGCTACCACACCAATGAGCTGGGGAGGAAGGGAAGATGGGAATAGCCCCAAGTTACAGTGTCACCAACCTTACTGTTCTACCAAAGCTCATAAAGTTCTCTTGCATACACCATTTTCAGCTCATTCCATTGCTTTAATTAATTGCCAGAATTCCAAAATGGCTTATTTTACTTGTTTTGCCAGTATTTTAATTATTTTAGAGGGAAATCAAGTTGACTGAGTCTTCACTCCGGAATTCCAGAAGCCAGTCTGTCTCAATGATATTTTGTGATTACCAATCTAGAGATTAGTAATCTAGATTACTAATCCATTAGGATTAAAAAAATTTAGTACTGTTTAAAACGTTGAGTATCATTTAAAACAATACTCAATATATTATAGGAAAACTGCTGAGAATTTAGTATTATATAAATTTTACTTTTACATTATGCTGTAATCTTCAAAGAAAAATTATTTCTTTATTTATTTGGGTGCAATATATTATTAATGAATGCATGATGAAATAGTGTGAAAGGATTCTAATATACACACATATTTTATTTCTCATACAACAGAATGTTGAATGAAATGATTAAAGCACACAATTTTATATAGCTGATTCTGATTATTCCTTTTTTTAAATAACATTTTTGAATTATTATGAAGTGAATTAGGATGGGAGCATCATGAGCAACCTCAACATTCTATGGAATTGCTCAGCCACCATGCTAAAAGCTTACACACCCAGAACTTACAGGACTTAATGAAAATCAGAGCAATTAAAACCACACTATTGATTAGGCTTAGCAGGAGAAAACTTCAAATTCTGTGGCTTGAACAGTGAAAGTCTTAGTGCACTAAATGCTTTACAGCTGGACCATCGTCCTACTCATTTTTCTCAGTGAAATGTTTGTTGTTTCCTACAAAATAAAAAACAGATGAAAAAAGTAGGTGATCTAAACTATGTGAATGATTAAGTTTGGAGCAAACCAAAAACTCACAGCCTTCTTCTGAGACATCCGTTCAACTAGCTCTATATAGATTTGAAAAGTTGTAGAAAATATCTGTGTATCTATTGACATGAAAACCTTTGAATCAAATAAGGCTGACACATTAGTGCTTTGCATATTTTTGGAATTTTTCCATCTTGGATTGAAATAGCCAACTTAGTTATGTTTTTCATACAATACCAGAATACCATAAGGGACTGTGTAGGGTAGTCCTGGGTTATAATCTGAATCCCGGAGCAGTTTCTTTGGTTTACTTAATATTCTCCTTTCTCTGAGCTGCCTTTTCAGTCTCAGTTATTTTACAGAACTTTGGTGTAAGTGATCCATTTGACGCTTAATTATGCATCGTCTTGGACTTACATTGAAAAGTTTTACTGCCATATAACTTCCCCCATGTTTCTGTACTATCTCTCCCAACTACATTGTGAGTAATTTGATGACAAAAAAATCTTACCCCTTAAAAAAATAGTTTTGGTGTAAACAATGTGTACAATGATGGATGATGATTAGTCTTTGGGTGGTGAACATGATGTTAACTACACAGAAATTGAAATATAATGAAGTACACCTGAAATTTATAAAATGTTATAAACTGATATTACCTCAATAAAAAAAATGTTCCCCACCAAAACAATAGTTTCATACTGGATAGCCTTACTTCCAATCAGTATTGCAGCATTTAGTAATTTGATTAGGTAAGACCTGTGCAAATTTCTAAGCAATATCATCCTCTTAAAAATAATAAAGTTAACCTGAGGTCCCTGAAGGCTGGGAGAAGAAGAGAATAAACTTAAAGGTAACACTACAAAAGCTCAAAATGACTCTTTTACTTAAGAATCATGACTAAGAGCATTTTGGGGTTTTGGTAGAGGTGTGGGATCTTCTGTTTCAAAGACTTCAGCATTACTTTCCATATCACCTTTCAGTATGGAGTTGACTTTAAATAATGAAGATGTGTGTGAGTTCAAATGCTAACATTGAATTAGGAATTTTTGGTCTTCCCTAAACAGTGGCTTCATCTTTTTGTTCAGTAAAACTGATCACCTAAAATGAGTTTCTTTCAGATTATTTTGGGTTTTGTTTGGTTTTGTTTTAGGGTTTATTATTTCCCTGTAAGGAAAACTGTAGTTTACATTTCCCTCTGCTGGTTTAACAGTCATTAATGTGCAAAGCACAAGGCATGCCTCAAAACCATCAGTAACTTCACAATAAGAAGTCAGAAAGAGCAAAGGCCTTGCAGAAGAAGCACCAGGGAAAATAGGCTTAATAGCAACAAGATGGACATTTCTGGGCGAAACATATTTTAGGTCTCTCTTTTTATTTTTTTTAATGAAAAACATAATTTGATTCATTCTCCTTTTTGTATGCATAAAATTTAGATGAATGTATAATTATGTTACTTAAGTCTCTTAGAAATTTAAGAATATGGTGAATAGAACTGGATTTTGAGTATGAGCTTCCTCAAGTCATTCTCTTGCATTGAGTCAGTTGCCTCAGGAAAATTTTAGCTCACGTGACTAAACATCATTTATTGACCTACTCTTTATGCATCTCAATAAATCCCAGCCGTAGAATGGTGAAATTTTAGAGTGGCAAGGACCTTTATCATAAATTGTTCAATTTCCACAGATAGTTTAATGGCACAGTCAGAGTAGTCTTGGCTACCACTTATCAAAGACCACTAAATGCTGGGTATTTTGCATACATTATTTCTTATACTAACCCCCAAAAGACACTCTCCCTATCTTACAAAGGAAGACATTGAGATGCAGAAAAGTTATTTGCCCAAGCAAAAACTGGTGGCAAGGATTCCATTCTAAGTTACTCTATTTCTAAATCTTTCTCATCTTCCCCAAAACCCCCACCATACCTCATTGCTTTCTCTTGAATTTAGATTCTACATTCTTACTTTCCTGCCCCAGTGTTTTTTCCCATTACACCACTGTCTCGGATAACCACAAAGTGATTTGGAAATATATTGCTTCATTGTTTATATTGTCTATTCTGAAATAATATTAATTATCTTTCCCTCCTTTAAAACAATTTTAAGCTGCTTGATTCTTTGAACTATCTTGCTTCTGTCTTTTACTACATCAATATAAAAGACTTTATCCAATATAGATAAAGACGTCATACAACTCAAGAATAAGAAGACAAACCAACATAAAAAGGGAAAATATTTAAACAAAACTTCACGTGAGAAGATATATAAATAGGAAATATGCACATGAAACAGTACTCAACATCATTATTTATCAGAAAAATCAAATATAAAAGCACAATGAGATGCCACTTTGTATCAACTATCACCATCTATAATGGATAGTATTAAAAAGACTGACAAGAGAGGGCATGGCACGGTGGCGTAGCGGTTAAGTTCACTGGCTCCACTTTGGTAGCCTGGGGTTCATAGGTTTGGATCCCGGGCACAGACCGACACACCATTTGTCAAGCCATGCTGTGGCAGCATCCAATATAAAGTAGAGGAAGATGGGCACAGATGTTAGCCCAGGACCAATGTTCCTCTGCAAAGAGGATTGGCAACGGATGTTAGCTCACAGCTAATTTTCCTCACCAAGAAAAAAGACAATAATACTAAGTGTTGGTGAGATTATAATAAGCAACTGGAATTCTCATTTATTTCTGGTAGGAATGTAAGTTACTACAACCTCTGGAAATCAGCTTGGAAGGTTCTCATAAAGTTAAAAGTACCCCTAAAATCTGATTCAGCAATTATTTTCCTAGGCCTTTATTCAATAGAAATAAAAAGTGTCCATACAAAGATTTGTATACAAATGTCTATAGAAGCTTTATTTATAAGAGCTAAAACTGGAAGCAGTGCAATGCCCACCAACAGTTGAATGGATAAACAAGTTGTGGTATATCCATACATTGGAATACTACTTAAAAAAATTTTCTTAAAGGCCTATTGATACAGGAACAACATAGATGCATTCCCAAATCATAATGATGATCAAAAGAAGTGAGACACAAAAGAGTAGACACCATATGATTCTATTTACATGAAACTCCAGGAAGGTCATTTCTAATCTATGGTGATAGACATTGCATCAATGGTTTCCTGAAGGCAAGATTGTGGAGTGGGGATTGACTGAGGAGGCACAGGGGAAATTTTTGAGGTGATGAAAATTTTGTCTATTTTCATTGTAATGGTGTTTACATAATATGCATATATTTGTCAAAATACATCAAATTCTATACATAAAATGAGTGCATTTTCCTGTATGTAAATTCTACCTCAATAAAATTGATTTTAAAATAAAAGAGAAAGATGGGATGGCAATATCTACATCACAATTATTGTGAGGATTTGAGGAGATGTCATCTGTGAAAGTACCTACCATATTGTGAACATTCAGTGACTAGTAGAAATTATTACTCTGTTCTTCATTCCTTTTCTTGTTATATTTTGAGTCCATTTCAAACTAATTAATGATTTAATCTTAACAAATCTCCAATCAATTCCAATGTATGGGGGTTTTCCCCACACCATCAAGCAATTCTCCAACACCAGCTGGAGTCCTACAATTCAACTCAGTATGACACTGTTTACCTTGACATAGTGTCAGATCCCACAGGTTAAGGGCTCAGTCCCACAAGACAACCTTTCC
Organism: Diceros bicornis minor; assembly: GCF_020826845.1. Taxonomy (NCBI): domain Eukaryota; kingdom Metazoa; phylum Chordata; class Mammalia; order Perissodactyla; family Rhinocerotidae; genus Diceros; species Diceros bicornis. The sequence goes on from NW_026691866.1 coordinate 1,661,420, forward strand.
CTTCAGACACCAATCTCAAGCCCAGGTTGTCACCTGTACTTCTGAACAACTGGCTATAGATAGGAGGTTCCCACAAGCCCCTCCTTCCGTTTGATTAATTTTCTAGAGAAGCTCATAGATGTCAGAGAAACATTTGACTTATTAGATTACTGGTTTATTATAAAAGGATATACTCAGGAACAGGCAGATGGAAGAGATACACAGGGCAAGGTATGGGGACATGATGTGGAGCTTCTATGCTCTATCTGGGCACAATTCTCCCCTAATCTCCACGGGTTCACCAGCCCAGAAGCTCTCTGAACCCATCCTTTTGAATTTTTATGGAGGCTTTATTACATAGCCATGATTAATTAAATCCTTGGCTATTGGTGATTGAACTCAATCTCCAGCCCCTCTCCCTGCTCTCTGGAGGTCATGGGTAGGACTGAAAGTTCCAACCCTCTAATGACATGGTTGGCTCCACCAGCAAGCAGCTCCCATCCTTTGGGGCTTTCCAAAAGTCACCTCATTAACATAACAAAAGACACTTTAATCACTCTCTTGGCAGAAAATTCCAAGGGTTTAAGAACTCTGTTCCAGGGACACGGATGAAGACTACATATATATATATATATATATATATATCTTACTATAAGTTACAATATCACAAAACTTGAGCAAGACTTTAGTTGCTTTCATGGGATATGATATAGTGTGATCCAATTCCAGTCAAATATGGAAGATTGGGCTTTTCATTCCAACCCACCACCCATTTCATAGCAAGATCTTCACCCAATTTTTGGGGGGCAAGGCATGCTAATATTGTAGGATGTTTAAAAGACTGGATAATCAGATGGAGCTCTGCAAATAATAATATCCACAAAATATATAATATACACATTGGAGGAAATAATACTTGAAGTAAATTGTTCAAGACATTGTTACTGACATGGTTGAAGCTTTAACTAATTTAAAAATAATTTGTTGGAATTAATTGTATATCCATGAAATTAGCATTCTTTTCTATGCACATGCTCTCTAACTTGATGGTTCCCTTACAGACTTTATTTGCAAAATGTTTTAAAGTTTATTAAACTTTTTGACAAATGTTATGTCTTGATATAATCATTCCTTTGCCAAATTTTGGATGACTGCCTCTCTCTCATTCTATTCATTTGTCTCTCTTAGCCTAGCTGACTGGAATTCTGTTTCTTCATAAGTCTTTTTCATGTTGTTTACTGTGACATTAACTGTAACAAAATAATATAAGCACAGACAAATTATAGCTTCAATCATGACATTGTTACCAAACCAGGTTCGTTTTGCCTGCCACACGATTATGCCAATCACTGAGATGACGAGTTTGCAAAGGGAAAGGGTTTAATCACAAGGCAGCTGAGCAAGGAGATGGGCGAACCAATCTCAAATCCACCTCCCCAAAAAATGGGGATTAGAGATACTTAAGGGATAAAGGGGTGGGGTGGCCTGAAGTAAGGGAATAGACGATTGGAGGAGAGGAGGAGTGAGGTAATTGCTGATCCGTGCAAGCACAGTCAAGCTTCTTGGCTTTTCATAGGACACATGTTCATAAAATGGCGGTGTTACCGTAATCTGAGGGTGGAGTTTTCAGTTCTTTGAAATCAAAGGGTCACCTATCTGCCATCCACACAGGCCCAGTTGATGAGTCGGGGTCTTACCCAGCCTGAATTGGATAAGAAGTCGACTTTCAGTTCCTGAAAAACTTAAGCACCACACTTGTTGCTCTGGTGACCTAAGCAGCAGAGATGTGTGTGTGTGTGTGTGTGTGTGTGTGTTTAAGTGTGTATATAAGGATTGGAAAACAAAATTGTAAGGTATTGTAATTAAGAATGACATACCTGTCTACATATAAAACCCAAAAGAATCTATAAACTCATAATTCATAAACCATTGGTATGCTTTTTAACAGAAAATCAGAAGAGAACAACAAGTGCAATGTTATACACCATATGCCATTAATGAAGGGTCACTAAAAGTAATGTTTTAAAAAAAATACAGAAGCAATATAGTACCTGGGAATAAATACAACAAAGATGTGCAGAACTTTTATGAAGAAAAGTATTCCAGCATAGTGTTGTTATAAGGAAAGAAACATTTACTCACGTAAAAGAATAAAATATCCAGAAACAGACTCATGGAATTATGGAAGTGTCATTCAAGACAGAATTAACTTTGCAGTCAGCAGGAGAAAGCATAGACTTCCATAAATAGTGTGGAAACAACTGGCCATCCTTGGGGAAAATAAAGTGAAATTGAATCCATCCCTTGCACCATGAACAAGAGTTAGGACAATAAAAGTGAAAGACAAAACACACTATTAGAAGATAATTTGGAATTCATATTTATGGCCTCAGGAGACAGAATGGTTTATTAAACAAGACGTAAAAACCATTGAGAAAAGATTGATATACTCAATTACAGTGAAATTAGTAACTTCTGTTCACTAAAAGACACCGGAAAAGGGGTAAATTAACGAGGCACAAAATAGGATCAAATATTTGCCACACATGTTACTGACATAGATTGGAATCCATAATTTATAAATTATTCCTACTAAAAGCAAGACAAGCCAATACAAAATGTGCATAAAATTTCAATATGAATTTAAAGAAGATGAGACAGGATTGTCCAATAAACATATGAAATTGTGTATAACTTATAGTCATGGAGAGGAAAATTAAAACCACAATGAGATACCATTTCAGATCCATCAAATTGGCAACAACTTACAATGTGTCACAATACTGAGAGTTAAAAAGGATGTGGAGCAGTAGAAATACTTGCACAGCATGGGTGGGAGTATAAATGAGAGCAACTGCTCTAGAACACAATGCAGCTTTATCTAGTAACCTTACAGACATGCACAAACTCTGATGCAGCAATTGCGCTTGAAGGTCTGGAACCCAGAGAAACTATTGCACAAAAGTGTGTGAGTGGACATGTACAATATTGTGGAAATATTGTTTGCAAAAACAAACACGTGGAAACAACAAAAATGTGCATCCAAAGAATGGGCATATAAATTGCTGTATATTAACATAACAAAATACTCCAAAGCAGTAAACATCAATGAAAGATAGCATGGAAGAATCTCAGGGATATGATGTTTAGTCAAAAGCAAGTTGCTAAAGAATGATTCCAACACAGTGATGCAGTGTGGCTCCAAGTACGTAAAATCTAAAAACATAATACACCAGATAATATATTATTTATGCTAAAAAATATATATGGTAAAAATATAAAGAAAAAGCAAGTAAGTTATAAATACAAATTTAGGCCAGTAGGCACATCTGCTGAGGGGGGGAAGAGAGGAGGTGGATGTGGAGGAGAATCATATGGTCTATTCCAAAGTTGATGTCAATGTTCTTCTTCTTCAGCTGAGTGGGGTGTACATTGGTGTTTATGGTATGTTTACTTTATGTTCTACATGTACTATATCTATATTACCTTGTGTCTATACAATACTTTTAAAATCAATTGAAATGAAAATGTAAAACTAACAGAAGAAAATATCCACAAAAACATTAATTTAGGAAGGGGTGAAACAGATAAAGCATGGCACCAAAGTTCAAAAAATAAAAGACAAGGTCAAATAAAACAAAATAAAGAGAACTTTTGTAATATGGAAAGGAAAATATCCCTTGCTAAATCAAATTAAAATTAAAAGATAAATTGAGTATAAGTATTTCAAACATATATAATAAAATCAATATTCTTAATGAATAAAATAGTTTATCAAACAATATGAATAAGATAGTCACTCCAATTTTTAAAAAGAGTGAAGGACGTGAATAGGCAATTCAAACAAAAAGAAATATACACAGTCAATAAAGTTAAGGAAAAATTACACGTTACTAGCAAGAAAGGGAAAGCAATTAAAATGTTTTTGTTGTCTATCAAGTTGCCAAGATTTTGTAAAGATTATTGTCAATGTTGATGAGTCATATACATTGCTCCATTCTTACAACTTTCCTAGAGGACAGCTGGCAATAAATATTAAACATTTTAAAATTGAATGCTCTTAGTCAATAATTCATTCTCTTGTGAATTTAACTTAAAGAAAAAAGGCAAATAGCTAAATAAATATTTGTCCTCTAGAATGTTCCAACATAGTGTGTGTGGTTACAAAAAAACTTGCTAAAATGTAAAGATTCCACAATGTTGGTGTCTTAAGTAATGCATAGAGACAGGAGAGAGATTTACAGCATTTTGAAAAGTGAATCCAAGCAAGTTACACAGCCTAAGGTAGAGTGATATTCCACTTTATAGGAAAATGTAAATATCCATGTATAGAAAGATTGAGAAGGAGAGAAATACAAGCAAAGAAAAAGAGAGAAATGGAGGGAGGGAAACAGAAACGAAGAGAGAAGGACAGAAAAGATGAAGAGAATGCTGGGAGGATTTGCAGCAGAATGTTATAGCAGGATCTCCAGGTCAAATTGACAAAATAATTGTCTCCTTTCCTTTTAAAAAATTTGTAATTTATAAATTTTTCACATTCATCTCACACGAAATTTTAACAAGGAATAGAACATAACAAAGCAACAATTAAGCCGGTGAGAACTGTTTTTGGTGGAGAGCAAAGAAACCCAACAGTTTTAGGAATAAAGCCCTCTCCGAAGGTGTGAAGTGTTCCAGCCCAGATTAGCACGGGGGGTAAGAGAGGCCTGAACTTGGCGTGAATTTTCAGCTGTTTCTCTTCCCTCTTATCCGTCTTTACAAAATAGAAGACGCAAGTGCGGAGTTCAGAGAAGTGACACAGCACGATGCGGATGCCAGCGGGGTCATTGTCCGCCTGCACAGGCTCAGGGGAAACTGCCCACACACTGAAGGCCATCTGCGAAGGATGCTGCCATTTAATACGGGTTCCAGCAACTCACCTGTCAACTTTGTGTCTCCAGCTGACCCACACAGCCGTGTGCCATGTCACACATTGGGCTGGAATGATCCCTTGGCAGCTGCGTTAAAGCCCAGGACATGAGAAAGTGGACACGCTGACAGAGACCAGGTGAGGTCCTGCTTCACCAGCACAGATGTGGGTTTCTTGTCAGCCGCAGTGGCTGGGAAAGATCCAGTCGCCCTGCTGGGCTCGAAGCCTGAGCCGGGTCCCACGGGCAGAGAACGGCCTCCCACTCAGCTGTCCGCGGTGTGCTGCAGGCTGCCCCAGCCCAGCTGGCCTCACCTGGGCACTGCCATCTGCAGACAGCGTATGTGTCCTTTGTGTCGAGGTCACTGCACACACCTGCAGAGAAGACATAGATCAGAAAGCCTGAAGCTCTCTCCTGCACTTCCCTGAGTGTTCTCATCCCTCTCTGATCTTCCAGCGTGTTCTTTAAGGTTCTTCTTTGTCTTTCTTATTTTTCCCAGTTATACCGAGTACGCTGCATCAGAGGAGAGCAGCAGAGAACGTGATTTCTACTCCTTGATCTGGCAATACTCGACTATGCCTCTGTGAAGCACTAGTTACTTTAAATCTGTAATTAACTTGTCAAATATCTTTTCTCCAAGAATCTCGCACAGGTTTTATAAGGATGGATGTGTAAGAGTTTGCAGTATAATTTAAAAGGAAGGCCACAAATCACTTTTTCTGTTTTCTCCAATTTCATTTCCTGTCTTCTCCTGTCCATCTATTTGGATATCCTTGGTTGATCCAGGGCCCTCTGGACCCCCCTCTCACCCCTCCCTCACTTGGCTAGCTGAAATGTGCTTGCTGACCTGTGATTCCTCCAGGGTCTGGAAATCTTGGCAGTTGCTGCAAAGTTAAGACAAGCTGCGTGTAAGGCAGCAGCAAACAGTCCCCAACACTGTAGGTCTTGGGTTAGAGCGGGCATGTTGGAAGCCTCAGAACTAGACAGAGCGGCTAAGGAAATGCAGGCACCCAGCTCCAGCAGGGAAGATTCAGGATCCTGGGATCTGCGTATCATGCAGAACTCCCACAGGACCCCAGGGAGAGGAGATGGGATGAAAAATTCTGCAAGTGGCACCTTCGACGTCAGTCTCTGCCCACAGTGAGTGATGGCTAGGCCCGCACTCCGTGATGCAGACACCTGGTTTTTAGGTGCCAGAATTAATACGTCAAGGAAAGAATAATGTAAACTTGGGAAATAAATATTTTTGGTCGCATACTCCTCATTATCCCCTTGTCCCTCCTAAGATGACCTTGGTTTTGTTACAGTATCTACTCCCCCCAATCCCACCCATCTCAGAGGAAGCTGGTTATTTAGGGATCCCATTCCCTTCTCAGACCTTGGTTTTGTTACAGTATCTACTCCCCCCAATCCCACCCATCTCAGAGGAAGCTGGTTATTTAGGGATCCCATTCCCTTCTCAGTGGCTGATGATGAGGAGGTGTTATGGGCTAAAGTGTGTCTCCCAAAATTCGTAGGTTGGCGTCTGAACTCCCAGTCTCTCAGAATGGGACTGTATTTGAAGATGGGGCCTTACAGAGATAACTAAGGTAAAATGAGGTCATTAGAGTGCACCCTAATCCCATAGGACTGGTGTCCCCACAAGAAGAGGAGATGAGGACACAGACGTGCACAGAGGGATGACATGTGAGGGCACAGGGAAAAGACAGCCGTCTACACAGCTGGAGAGAGGCCTCAGGAGAAGAGGAGATGAGGACACAGACAAGCACAGAGGGACGACATGTGAGGGCACAGGGAGAAGACAGCCGTCTACACACCAGGAGAGAGGCCTCAGGAGAACACCGACACCTGGATCCCGGACTCCCAGCCTCCGGACTGTGAGAGAATAAACGCTGGTTGTTCAGACTCGTGGTCTGTGGAGCTTTGTTACAGCAGCCCAGCCAACTAGTGGAGTGGCCATGGGACACGTGCTCTCTCTCCCCCTCTCGTGTGTGTAACAGACAAGGGCACAGGTGCCCCAGGTGCTGCTGGCAGCACCTCCAACAGGAGAAGAACCAGAGCGAGAACGACGCTGCCTGCTTGTCCCACGAGTTGGGAATTTCTTTCTGATTTAAGCATGTTTGGGTCATTGTTTCTGTTACCTGCAGCTGAAAACATCTTGTTAGTACTACTGCCATTAATAACACCATCACCACCACTACTACTACTATTACTACTAATACCACCACCACTACTACCATTACCATTACTACTGCTGCTGTTACCACCACCACCACTAACACTGCTGCTGCTGCTACTACTGTTACCACTACCACTACTACTACTGTTACTACTACCACCACCACTACTACCGTTATCATTACTAACTGCTGCCGTTACTACCACCACCACTAACGCTGCTCCTGTTGCTACTACTACTATTACCATTGCCATTACTACTACTATTACTACTACCACCACCACTACTGCTGTTATCATTACTACTGCTGCCTTTACGACCACCACCACTAACACTGCTGCTGCTGCTACTACTACTATTACCATTGCCATTACTACTACTATTACTACTACCACTACCACCACTGCTGTTATCATTACTACTGCTGCCATTACTACCACCACCACTAACACTGCTGCTGCTGCTACTGCTTCTGTTACCACTACCACTACTACTATTACTACTACCACCTCCACTACTACCATAATCATTACTACTGCTGCCGTTACCATCACCACCACTAACACTGCTGTTGCTGCTACTACTACTGTTACCACTGCCACTACTACTACTATTACTACTACCACCACCACTACTACCCTTATCATTACTAACTGCTGCCATTACCACCACCACCACTAACACTGCTGCTGCTGCTACTGCTTCTGTTACCACTACCACTACTACTACTGTTACTACTACCACCACCACTACTACCGTTATCATTACTAACTGCTGCCGTTACCATCACCACCACTAACACTGCTGCTGCTGCTACTACTACTATTACCATTGCCATTACTACTACTATTACTACTACCACCACCACTACTGCTGTTATCATTACTACTGCTGCCTTTACGACCACCACCACTAACACTGCTGCTGCTGCTACTGCTTCTGTTACCACTACCACTAATACTATTACTACTACCACCTCCACTACTACCATAATCATTACTACTGCTGCCGTTACCATCACCACCACTAACACTGCTGTTGCTGCTACTACTACTGTTACCACTGCCACTACTACTACTATTACTACTACCACCACCACTACTACCGTTATCATTACTAACTGCTGCCATTACCACCACCACCACTAACACTGCTGCTGCTGCTACTGTTTCTGTTACCACTACCACTACTACTACTGTTACTACTACCACCACCACTACTACCGTTATCATTACTAACTGCTGCCGTTACTACCACCACCACTAACACTGCTGCTGCTACTACTACTATTACCATTGCCATTACTACTACTATTACTACTACCACCACCACTACTACCATAATCATTACTACTGCTGCCTTTACTACCACCACCACTAACACTGCTGCTGCTGCTACTGCTTCTGTTACTACTACCACTACTACTATTACTACTACCACCACCACTACTATCATTATCATTACTACTGATGCCTTTACTACCACCACCACTAATACTGCTGCTGGTGCTACTACTACTGTTAACCACTACCACTACTACTACTATTACTCCTACCACCTCTACTACTACCATTACTGCTACTACTACCACTATAGCCACTATTATTATTACTGCTACTGCTATTACTACCACTACCACCACCACCTCTACTATTACTACTACCACCATCATCATCACTCCTACTACTATTATGGCTACTACTACTACTACTGGAGTCTCCCTATAAAGCACTTGCAGCATGGTGGGCACTATTCTAAGCACTCTATTAACTGATTTCACCCTCAAGTCGAGCGCAGGAGCTAGGCTTTATTATTCTCCCTTTTACAGAGGCCTGGAGGGGTTAACTAACTGGCCAGGCTGATCCAGAAGAGCTGGGCTGGGCAGCCAGGAAGCTGTGGCCCTGTGTCCCTGCTGACAGCCACATCACGGGGCCACCTCCCTGGGACAGACAGTTCCTGAGAACCAGGACATCCCACTAGTTAGGGGTCAGGGAGCGAGCACAGGGGTCACTGTATGGAAGATGGGAGACAGACGGGAGCTGGACTTTGGAGGAAGGGCAAGCATAGGGAGGAGATTATGGATGCAATGCCTGCCAGGGGCATGTCCTGGGCAAAAGGGCGTGGGAAAGGAGAACTCACATCATGGGTCCTTGTCCTGCAGAGAGCAGAGGACTAGGGAGCTATAAAAGGTGATGGGGAGAGGTGGGCAGGGCCCTTGGGTGAGGACGTGCATAGCCCAGTGAATCATCGACACACAGCTGGTGGTCACACAGAAGGGAAGAAATGGGTGAGAGCACCCTGGTCGCTGAGATTTCCTGATAGATAGGTGCTGTTGTGAGCATTTTCCTGATCTTGAAAATGAACACAGTACAATTGAGTTGAGGACCGACCTGGAGCTCCTCTCTCTGAGCATAAACCATGTTTTCCCTGCTGCATAAGGAAAGGCATGATGACATTTAACTGCACTACTGAAAACACTTTAAGAGATACTTATCTTGTTTAAATAATTTAAAATCACTGGTCCGCATCAAGGAAAACAGACTCAAAACAAACTCTTTTCTCCTCCCCGCCCTGTGGGATCAGCCAGCAAACTGCCAGTGTTGTTACATTTAAGGCCAGAATGCTCCAGTGAAGTGTTGAGCTGTCTTTGTTCTTTGTTTTCATAGTATTTTCAATGTTGGAGGCTGTTAGCAAAAAGCTCCGCGACACCTCCCTGTTTGCCCTTGCCCTGGGACACCGAGGGCACTGGGTCTGGGAGCTGCCAGGCATGCAGGGACGCTGTGGTGGTTCTTTGCTGTCCCTGGAGGGCAGGATGGCTCCCGGGCCTCCAGCCACCCAAGACCAGACTAATTGCATTTAACCAGGATATTGCTGCTCTTACAAAGTGCCTTGGCCATGATTTTGTAAAATGGGCTGATGGCTCTGTCCCAGTTCCGTGTTATGCTGACACTCGGAAAGGCTGGATCTTCCATAGGTCACCCCAGAGGCTCTCTTTCGTGATGTTATTGCTTAGCACTTGAAAATTAACTTTTCTAAGGCCATTTAGTATGGTTATTTATGGGGAAGAATAAACATTGCATTTAAAAATAAATTTCAGAAAACTATAAAGTATGGCATATTTAATGGGGATGGGGCAATATGATACGATCACGCGGCTTCGTAAAACTTTAAATAAAATTAGCATGCATAACTTTTAGTACACCCACGTCAAAGTGTCTTAAAATTGCCAGGAGTAAACAAATACAACCTCAGCCCCTTTTAAAGCTGCACTAATGTTTGGATTCTTATCTCAGTTTATCAAATGCTTTTTATGAGCCTGGATTGATCTCAGGGATGATATGTCTTCAGAAAACAACATTCTTGTTTGATGTTTTCCATCTAGGGAAGCTAGAAGGTGAAATCTCTACCGTCTATTACTTCTGATGTTAATTAGCTGCTCTGTCTCCCTTATGGGCACTGTTTGCATGGCGTATCTTTTCCATCCTTTTACTTTCAATCTGTTTGTGTCTTTGAGTCTTAAGTGTTTAACAACCAGTGTTGTCCCATTTCATTCCTACACGTGCCAAGAAAAGCAGAAGGAACCCACAGCCACTTATCAGGCTCATTGGAGCAGCAGCGCGGCAGGGCCTCCCTGCCCGCGTGTCTCTGTGTGGTCCCGCTGCTCCAGGCACCTTACATCTGCTGAGCTGCCTTGCTAGAAAGTCAACCCTGTTTCTCGTGTTACTTTAATTCTATTTCTTGTATGAATATCATCGGTGGCGATGGCTGGTGTGGCAGAAAGAGGGAGAGAAAGGACAAACAAACGTTCTGTTGCCTGGGATTCAGATAATGGGCTCTTTCCATAAATCTTCACCTGGGCTTTTTGTTTGAACAGATTTTTGAGGTCTAATTATGTTACATAAAATTCACCTCTTTTAAGTGTACAATTCGAAGATTTTTATAAATGTACACAGTTGTACAACCATTACCACGATCCAATCCCCCCAAAAGATCTCTTGTACCTACTTAGAGTCAACCCCCATTTCCACCTAAAGCCCTGGGCCACCACCAGTCTACTTTATGTCTCTATAAAATTTTCCTTTTCTGGACATTTCATATAAATAGGATACGACACACTGTCTATTACATTCAGCTCCATTAACTTAGTACAAAGCTTTTAAGGTTCAACCATGTTGCAGCATGTTGTTTATTTGTTTTTATTACTGCACAGTATTCCATTGTATGGATATATCACCAATTGTTTACGCATTCACAAGTGGATGAACATGTCAGTTGTTTCCACGTTGTGGTTATTACGGATAAAGCCACTATGAGCATTTGTGTGCAAGTTTTCTGTGGACACATGTTTTTCTGTCTTTTGAGTAGTTAGCTTGGAGTTGAACCACTGGGTCAAAAGATAACTTTATATTTAACTTTTTAAGAAACTGTTTTCCAAGATGGCTAGACCATTATACATTCCAGCTGACAATGTAGAGGGATCCCATGTCTCACCAACGTTTGTTATTGTTGATCTTTTTGGTTATAGCCGTTCTAATGAATGTGAAGTGGTATCTCAATGTAGTTTTCATTAATATTTCCTTGGTGACTAATGATTTTGAACATCTTTTCATATCCTTTTTATTCTTTGATCTCTTTTGGTAAAATGTCTATTTATATCTTTGCCCATTTTTTAATGGGATAGTCAGTGTTCTCGTTGATTTGTTCTTTATATATTTTCAATACAATCCTTTGTAAAAAATAAGATTTGCAAATGTTTTTGCCTAGTCCATGGCTTTTTATTCCGTTAGTAGTGTCTTTTGAAGTACAAAAGTTTTGCTTTTTGATGAACTCCAGTTTATCGTTCTTTTTTCTTTTATCGACTGTGCATTTGGTGTTGTATCTAAGAAATATTTGCATAACCATTTCAAATTTTTCTCCTGTTTTCTTTTAAAATTTTTATGGCTTCAGCTGTTACATTGAGTTCAATGATACGTTCTGAGATAATTTTCAGGTGTGCTCTCAGTTCATCTTTTTCATGTGTTTATCCAATTGTCCCTGCACCACTTGTTGAAAAGTTTGCCATTTCAACAATTGAATTTTGTTGGCACCTTTGCTAAAAATCAATTGACTATAAACATTAGTGTTTATTTGTGGACTGCTAATTGTGTTCCATTGCTCTATATGGAGATCCTTATCCCAGTAACTCATTCTCTTGATTTACTGAAGCATTAGAGTAAGTTTTAAAAATGGGAAGTGAAATTCCTCCAAATTTCTTCCTTTTCAAAATAGTTTTGACTATTTTGGGTCTTTGCATTTTCATGTAAAGTTTAGGATCAGCTTGTGAATTGTTACAAAAATCCTGCTGGGATTTTTACAGGTATAGAATTGAATCTATGAATCAATTTGATAATAATTTTTGTCTAAGTATATTGATTTTTCCAATCTATGAACATGGAATATATCTCTATTTAATGAGATCTCTATTAATTTCAGCAATATTTTGTAGTTTCTAGCGTAAAAGTCTTCCACTTTTGGGTAAGTTTATTTCTACGTATTTTATTCTTTTTGATACTAATGTGAATAAAATTATTTTTTGAATTTCATTTTTGGCTTGTTCATCACTAGTATATAGAAATGCAATTGTTTCCTTCTCTTCCCCCTCCCCCTTCTCCTTCTTCCTCCCCTTCCCCCTCCTCCCTCTCCCTGCTCTTCCCATTCTTCCTCTCCTCCTTCCCCTCCTCCTCCTCCTCCTTCTTCTTCATGGTCTTATTGGTCAAATATATAAATAGTAAGACTGAGTATCTCTGGTAAGATCCTCGAGAGACAGCATTCAGCTTTTCACCATTAAATATGATGTTAACTGTGGGTTTTTCATAGATATGCTATATCACATTAAGAAAGTTTCCTCCTTTTCCTAGTTTGTTGAGGATTTAAACCATGAATGGGTGTTGGATTTTGTCAAGTGTTTTTTTCTGCATCTATTGAGATGATCATGTACTTTTTGACCTTTATTAATATGGCTTATTACATTAATTGAAATTTTGATGTTAAACCAAACTTGCAGTCTTAGGCTAAATTCCACTTGGTCATGGGGTACAACTCTTTTATATGTTGCTGGAGTCATTTTCCTAGTATTTTATTGAGGATTTTTGCATTTGTATTTATGAGAGATATTGGTCTGTAGTTTTCCTTTCTTGTGCTGTTTGTGTGTGGTTTTGGTATCAGGGTAATACTAGTGTCATAGAATGAGTTGGGAAATGTTCCTTCCTCCTCTACTTTCTGGAAGAGTTTTGTGAAGCGTTGGTATTATTTCTTTTTTAGATCACTAGTGAAATTCACCAGTGAAGCCATCTGTGCCCAAGCTTTTCTTTGTGGGTGAAAACATTTTTCATCATTAATTCATTTTCTTTATTCATCACAGACATATTCAGACTTCCCAGTTTTTTAATCACTTTTGGTAATTTGCCTCTTAGGAATTTGTTCATTTTATCTTTATATCTAAATATCTAAAAACCTATTGGCATAAAGTTGTTCGTAGTCAGTCCTTACCATTCTTTTGATTTCTGTTAGGTTGGTAGTGATGTTTCCTTTTTCATTCCTGATTTTGGTAATTTTTGTCTTCTCTATTTTTTTCTTGGTTAGTCTAGCTAAAGGTTTGTCAGTTTGGTGGTTGTCTTCATAGAACCCACTTTTGGCTTCATTGATTTTTCTCTGTTGTTTTTCTGTTTTCTATTTCACTGATGTATTCTCTAGTTTTTATTGTTTTACACATTTTGCTTTCCTTGGGCTTACTTTACACTTCTTTTCTAGATTCTTACGGTAAAAACTTAGATGATTTAGTTGAGATCTCTTTCCAATGTACTGGTTTCAAGCTGTAGATTTCCATCCAGGCATTGCTTGAGCTGCATTTGTAAATGTTGTAATGTTGTATTTTTGTTTTCATTGAGTTCAAATTATTTTCTAATTTTCCTTGAAATTTCTTCTTTGAAGAAATGTTTAGATGTGTATTTCCTGAATTTCTTTCTGCTGCTGTTATCTAATTTGATTCCATGCAGTTGGAGAATATACTTTACATGATTTAGTTAATTTTGTTTTTATCAAGACGTGTTTTATAAGTTAATATGTGTTCTATCCTGAAGGTGAAGAGAGACAGTGTTGGAAAAAGGTCATTATGACATTGGAATATGTCATAATCCAAATATTTAATGAATATATGTATTGGATCAACAAATACACTGTGTGCTTTGCCGGGGTCCTGTCTAACCTCTGTGTTCTTCCTGTTCCTTGTCTGTTTGTCTGAGTGTGCTGGTTTGTTTTTCCATCTGCTTGTTATTCTTTTTTACCATTAAGATGATATATGTATGTGTGGATATATATTTTCTCCAAAAGTGAAACAGTTCACTGTTAACAGTTAATTGAGAAAGGCATCCTGCGAATTTGAGACTCAAAGTGAGTGCTTAGATTCACAAGTCTGGATAGTTCAATGGATGTAATACACTGTGAATGTATATACACACATCCATGAATACACATACACACACAAAAGGGAACTGCTGGAGCATTTGCTATTGGAAAAACATCAGTTAGACTGGCAGATTCTCTCTAGGAGGCCTGGTAACAGAAGAGGAAACAGTTACCAGGTAAACTCCACTCTAAACTGATCTAAGATCAGTATCCTTGAGGTCAGAATTATAGTGAGGGGCAGCCTAATATGTCGTCAGTTTCTACACTAAGTAAGTTTAACAGATGACTGTATGATGTAGCAATATTAAAGCCAATAATGCAAAATACAATATAGGGAAAAGTATGCACTATAATTCCTGAATTGAGAACGAAAATGCCCCATTAACATCAAGACTACTCCAAGCATCCTCTGAGATCTGAAAAGCATGAGTGACACAAAATGTGGTCAATAAAATATTTCAACAATATAAGCCCACGAGCAGAAATACTTGTCTGCTGTGTGAATAATAAAGTGATGGCCGGCTTCCACTTCCAGGTCTGTGGACGTTTGCTACACGGTGTTCCCGGGCGCACCAGGCACCCGGTATACCAATATATATACCAATAACACCAATAATACACCAATTAAAAAAATTTAATTGTGGCATTCAAATTGATTTTCACACCTTTTATTTTTTTTGGTCTATTTATTCTATCAGCTTGTGACAGAAATGTGTTAATATCTGCAACTATGCTTGTATATATTCCCCTTCTCCCTTTAGTGATGTCAGTTTTTTCTTATACATATTTAATGATATTATTCAGTGCACATAAGATGATGAGTTTTGTGTCTTCCTGTTTTCCTTATGAAATGTCCCCTCTGTCTTGAGTAGAGTAATATTTTTGTCATTGTCAGTCCACTCTCACATGTGGTAGGGCTACCCCAGCCATGGAAAACGTTTCCATGGTTCCTCTTTTACAGCCATATTGTTTGGTACATTTTTTTTTTGATACATACAATCCTTATCTTTTAATTGGCTCGTTCAGTTTTTCTTTTCTTTTTTTTTTTAATATTGGCAATTTTTTTTTTTTTTTTTGGCGAGGAAGATCAGCCCTGAGCTAACATCCATGCCAATCCTCCTCTTTTTGCTGAGGAAGACTGGCCCTGAGCTAACATCTATTGCCAATCCTCCTCCTTTTTTTTTCTCCTTTTCTCCCCAGATCCAAACCCGGGCCGCCAGTAGTGGAGCTCGAGCACTTAACCGCTAAGCCACGGGGCCGGCCCCCAGTTTTCCATGTTTACTATTGTCACTGGTATAGTTGTATTTGTCTACCATCTTACTATTTGATTCTTTCTCGTCTGTTTTTGTTTCTTTGTTCCATCTTTCTTGTTTTATTTCAGATAAATCAATTATTTTCATCAATCAATTTTTCTCTTTTATTACTTTTTAGTTAATATTCTATTATTGTTATTTTAGCAGTTACCATAGAGATTATAACATGTATCCTTGAGCAACTAATATTTAAATTATCCCTTTTAATATTTCCCTGAAAATGCAAGAAGTTTCCAACAATTAACTCCATTTACTATACTAATGTTGTAATGTAAGATTTTACTTCTACATACCTTAGAAAACTCACGCCACATTATTATAGTTATTGGTTTAGACAGTTAATATTCTTTTACATTTACACTTTCTGTCATTCTTCATTCCTTCCTGAATATCTGTGCTAACCTCTAGGATCATTTTGGGTTTTTTTCCATGTTGAAGAACTTCCTTTACTATTTCTTTCTAAAGTAGTTCAATGGCAGAACATTTATCAGCTTTTGTTTAACTTGCAATGTCTTTATTTCACCTTATGTCCTTACAGCTTTAAGGAGGTATAATTTTGTTCAAGGTATTGCACATATTTAAAATGCTATTTGATACATGTACACACCCATGACTACATCATCCCAATCAAGATGCCATAGGTGCCATCACCCAAAGGGTTCCTCCTGTCCTAGGGCCCACTCCTCCAGCATCCCTGTTCTAGGCAATCATTGATCAGATTTCGGTTGCTGTAAAATTTTTTGCACTTTCTAGACTTTCATGTACATGGAGTATTAAAGTGTATACTCTTTCCTATTTTGGCTTCCTTTACTCCACATAACTTCACATTCATCCATCCAACGCACGTGTCAGTAGCTTGTCCCTTTACATGGCTGGGTAGGATTCCGTTTCATGAGCACAGCACAGTTTGTTTGTTCATCACCTGTTGATGAGCATTTAGAGAATTTCCAAGTTTTGGCTATTACAAATAAAAGGTGATTTGAGTATTTGTACCCCAAAATTTGTGTTCAAATATATTAATTCTAGGAGTAGAATGAGTGAGCCCTATGGTAGATGTATGTTTAATATTTTATGAATTTGCCAGACTGTTTTCCAAAATGGTTTTACATTCCCACCAGGAATGTATGAGTTCAAGTTGCTATCTATCCTTGCAACACTGGATATGTCAGCCATTTAAACATTAGGCATTCAAACAGACAAGTAGTGGTATCTCTTTGTGTTCTTAATCTGCTTTTTTTCTAATAACGAATGCTGCTGAGGATCATTCTACTTGCTCATTTGCCAGTTCTGCATCTTTTTGTTGTTACTGAAGTGTCCCTTAAAATCTTTGCCTGTATTTGCACTGGATTATTTGTTTTCTTACCTTTGCATTGTAAGTTACTTATGTATTCAGAACAAAACCCCTTTGTCAAATATTTGTTTTGCAAATATTTTCTCTTAGTCTGTGATATAATTATTAATGATGTCTTTTGAAGGGTAAAAGTTCATAATTTTGATTGTTTCATCTGTAATTTGTGTTTGTTTATGTCTGCTTTGGGAAAATTTTGCCAAACAGAAGCTCATTAATCTTTTCTCCTATGGTTTTTCTATAAACACTATTAGCCAACTTGACATTACTGATATTTATAGACGACCTCACCCAACAGCAACAAAATCCATTTTTCTCAGCTTGAAATATTCACTGAGAGAGATGATATTCTGGGCCATAAAGCTAACCCTAAAAATGGTGAAATAATAGAAAATATACAAAATATCTTCTCAGAGCTTAACAAAGTTAACTGGAAATAAAAAACAAAAACATATTTGGAAAATCCCTGAGTATATGGAAACTAAACAACACACTGCTAAATAACTCATGAGTCAAAAAAGAAGTCCCCCACTAAGTTGAGAATAATTTAGGGTAAATGAAAGCACAACATGTGAAAATTCACAGAATGTACCTAAAGCAGAGCTTAGAGAGAAACTTAAGAGTATTAAATGCTTGTGTTAGAAAATAAGAAACATCTAAAATCAGTAATATTATAAACATCTCTGTGCCCATAAATTAAACTACTTATATGAAAATTAAACATATTTCTATGTACAATGATGAACATTTAGAATTTGAATTTTAAAAGTACCACTTACAATATCACCAAAACAAATGGAATACTTAGATATAAATATAACAAAATAAGTGAAGCATCTGTATGCCAAAAACTACAAAACATTGATGAAAGAAAGAAAAAGAATCTAATTAAATGGAGAAAAATGCTATTTCATGGACTGGGAGACTCAGTACTTTAAGATGCTTATCCTCCCAATTCCCCCCAATTTGATCAGTGTAATTGCAATCAAATTCCAGCAAGTCTGTTCTTTAGATAACAAACTGAATCTAAAATTCACATAGAAAGACAGAGAAACTATAATAACCACAATAATTCTGGAAAACAAGCAAAGGAACAAAGTTGTAGGACTCCCTCGACCCAATTTCAAGACTTACTGTGTAGGTACAGTAATCAATACAGAGTGATATTGGTGCTGTGATAGGAAAATAGATCTATGGTACAAGAGAGAGTCCAGAAATAGACTCATGCATATACTGACAAGCAACTTTTGGCAGAGGTGCACAGGCACTTCAGTTGAATAAGACAGTCTTTTCAATTAATGGTGTTGGAATTCTTGGATATTCACATGCAAAAGTAAAAAGAACATCGATCCATACCTTGCCCCATATACAAACATTAATTCATAATGAATTATAAACCTAAATGTAAAGTGCAAAATTGTAAAACTTATAGAAGAAAACATCAAAGAAAATCTACGTGACCTTAATTTGGATGATGGGTTTATAGATACAATACCAAAAGTATGACCCACAAAATAAATATTTTTCTAAATTTGACTTCATTAAAGTTAAAACAAACTTTTACTTTGCAAAAGATTCTGTAAACATAATGAAAAGACAAGCAACAGACTTGGAGAAACTATTTGCAAATTACATATTTAGTAAGGGACTTGGATCCAGAACATACACACATACACACACACTCTCAACAATACATATTGCCAAAATTAATTTGTTTTTTTTTAAAGTGACAATACCAAATGTATGGATATAGTGCCACAAGAACTCTCATTCTTTGCTGTCAGGAATGCAAGAATAGTAAGACCACCTTGGATGACAATTGGGCTGTTTCTTATAATGATAAACATACACTTACCATATGGCCCAGAAATCCCTCTCTTAGATTTTTACCTAAATGAATGGAAAATGTATGTTCCTACAAAAAGCTATTTGTAAATGTTTTTATCAAATTTATTTGTAACACCTCAAATTGGCAACAGCCCAGTTGTCCTTCAACAGAGAATGGATAAACAAACCGTGGTCTCTTTACACAGTGGAACACAACTCACAGTAAAAAGAAGCGAGCAATTAACTCTCAAGGAACATGGATGAATTGAACTTGTTTTGGTTAAGTGAAAAAGCCAGACCCCAAAGGCTACATATTATATTTTTCCATTTTTATGACATCTTGAAAAAGGCAAAAATACAGGGATGGAAAAGCCATCACTGGTTTCCCAGGGTTTGGGAAGGGCTTGATTACAAACAAGCCACACAGGGAGATGCTTAGAGGGATGGAATTGGTCCGTATGGTACTGGATGATGGATCTTTGACTCTACGTATTTGTCAAATGCTATTGAAATGCCACAAGCCATAGAAAACCCAGAGTAAAATTTACTGCATTCAAAGTAAAAAAAAAAAATCAATCAGGATTTGAGGGTATGCCAAATGCCAAGACAAAATGCGGATTGTGACAAATGAATCTAATTGTATCACAAACGATAACACAACTCAAAAATTTGGCTCCAGAGTCGGAAGAATCCGGTAGTAAATTCCACGAGGACAGCTTGAGGGGCAGTTAGGTCAGCCACTTGGTGGTGCCAGAGGATCTCACATGAAACGTTGCAAAAATTTTTACATGAAATTACCTATTACAGCAAAGATAGACTGGCCACTCTAATCATCAATATGGGTGAGGAAATTTTACTAAAATTGCAGAACATAATGCTGGAGCATGTCTTCTCATAAACCGTATGTTACTAGTGTAACTGAGAAAGTGGGAAATGCACCGGATCCTGAGGCTCAGGGTTCTTTCTTGGCTTTCACACAATTAAGCCATATAAGTTTCTACTATGTACTGGTCATTGTTTGATTTTCCTCAGAACTGATTGGAACTTTTACTTGTCAGAGATCTATGGCTTGGACAGTAGGAAAACATGATATATAAATAAATGTTATTAAGTTGGTTCCCAATGTAGAGAACAAATCTGTCTCCACATTGTTGCCAGCATTGTCATTAAAGAGCTCTTAATAAAACCTGTCACTTACTAGGACACCTCATCACCCTCCTTGGATAGAGATATCCAGTGGCGCTGTAGAGTTCAAACCATCCAAAATACCTGGAAATCTTAGGTTTCCTCGATGAAAACTGTTCGCACTCATGACCGTGAGTCCACACCCTCTGGCGTGAGAAACTCTCCCCAGGTGAAAGTGTCCGAGCTTTCACTGCTACGTAAGGTGCTATCCCCACAATTTTCAACTTCACCTCACTTCACACAGACAGAGTAAATTACTTTGCAAGGTTCGTACATTAGCCTCAGTCTCATAGCCAGTGAGTACAAGCTGCCTTTTCTCCATATGCTCCAACGAAGCTTCTACTAGACCTAGAACCTGAAGATTTTGTCTTTTTGAAGGGATGAGAAGAAAAGAACAGGCCTTGGAACCATGTTGGAAGGGTTATTGCTTATGACCTCTAGCAGAGCAATTAAACTCCAGAGTAGAGACCTCTGGAGTTATGTCTCCCAGGCGAAAGGCCACAAGATTTTATCCTGAATCGCCTGGACCACCTTCCCATCAGGAAATTTTACAGCAAATGTTGCCGGGGATGTGCCAGAGCCGATGATTTTTGGGAGAAGACAACTTATCCCAAGAACTTCAGATGAAGAATAAAATTGTAAGAATTGGGTAGTTTCAAACCAAGACCCATTGACTATTTTCCAGATGGCCGGATCTGCATGGTTTTAGTCTCTATTTTTCTGGGAATTTTCCCTACCTTTTGCTTGTGTAAGGTTCTGTGTGTTAACAGACACTTATTCCCTCTCAACTACGATGCTTATAATGTTCCTGTCTGTAATATGCCTTTTCATCCCTAGTCCTTCTTGTTATAAGTTTAATTTCTGGTTTTAATATTCTCATAATTTACCTGATTCACACAATCAAAACAACTCTGAGATTTGTTCTTACTTCCTCTGGGTGTCATACAGACTCTCTTGGTAACAGTGCCTTCTAACACACCATTTGGTTTTCCCAGTAATTGTGCTCAATCAAGGGACATTTTAGATGTGACTTTAATGGTTGTTTCAAGAAATTCTTGTAAACCAATTCACCAAGGGAAACAATTTGCTCATCTGAGCAAAAGTCTCTCCATCAGGACAATATATTCCTAATCTGGGCAAAAAGTTCATTTGTCAGACAGCAGTGTTCATATGAAGACGCAGCCAAAACTCTTGTTTCGTTGTGCCACCTGTCCTAAATGATCAATTACCAACTACCCAATCCCAATCAATTTTCACCTTGAAAACATCACTTAAACCTGCACTTTCTTTCTGTTCTGACACAGTCAGCTAAGACTCTACCAAGTGATATTCCATCTTTTTTTCCTGCAATAAATCTAATAAACTTAACTTTGCTTGATCAACAAACTTTGGTCTTGCATGGAGTTGATAAACACTTAATCCTCGCAAAAACATTAATTCAGGCGATTTTAATGGCATGCATTGGATCTCCCTATATTTGTCTTTTTTCCGTTATTATCTTGGCTCTTCCAGGATCCCACCTTTATAGAGGATGAGCGATGCGAAGTCCTGAGTACTCTAACCATCCCTGGGGAGACTTTAAGGCCTGAAGAGTCTCAAGAAGCTACAATATACATTTTTTGTTGTTTTCTTTTATTGTTAATTAGTTCTTATAGCATACATGTGTGTACATGTCTCATACATTCGTTGCGTGTTGTATGCAAAAACAGTATTTTTCTTTTTTCTGTCTTTCTGAAAAGTCTTCCCAGGAAGAAATATGTGTTGGTTGTGTGAGTGTGTGTGCATTGGCACATATGTGTGATGGGGGAGTGGTGGTGGTATTATCTTTATTTTGCTAGTGAAGGTTGTATAATTTGCTCAAGGTCACACAATAAGTTTAAGAACAAGAATTCATAGCTTTTGAAACATTTGGTAAAAATGGAAAAAACTTCAGAAAATTAACTCAAACTCATCTAAAACTCAAATCTCCATGGAAATGTATTAAATAGATTTTACTCATTAGATTTCATTCAAGAAATTCCAGTAGATCCCAAAATACTAAAATTATAAGGGCTAATCTGTTTTTTTGTCACTGAATATTTTAATGATATTATTGAGATATAACGCATACACCATACAAGTCAATACTTTTTAGTTCTTCTCAGTGTTGTGCAACCATAACCACAATATAATTTTGGAACATTTTTATTCTAAAAGAAACATTAGTAATCACTCTCTAATCCACTCCACATCCCTCCCCCCTGCCCTAGGCAGCCACTAATCTACTTTGTGTCTCTGTGGATTTGTCTGTTCTGGACATTTCACATACAGGTAATCTCACAATGTATGGTCTTTTTTTTGTATCTGGCTTCTCTCACTTATTGTAATGCTCTCAAGGTTCACCCTTGTAGTGTGTATCAGTACCTCATTTCTATTGATTGGACTGATTTTTTTTTTTAATCTTTCAAAACTCTGCATTTTCCCTAAGCATGTCTCTAACTGAATTCATGAAACCTTTGAAATACTGTATAAGAAAAGTTTTGAGTTACTATTATCAGAAAGAGTAACACACAAGATTTGAAAAGAATCCATAAAGAAATCTCTTTGAAAAGCTCAACTGTTGGAAGTTAAAATGCCTTGCCTTAAAAGGAGAAATAAAATTAGGATGAAGAAACACTACTTTATATTACATTTCATGATGAGAAAAATAGAAGATGTTTATTAGGAAAATCAACTTCTGATCATGCATAATAGGGCATAAACTCTGGCCACAGAGCATTTTGAAGAGGTTACATGATAATATTCATTAAGTACCTATATGGGAACCAAATTTTATTTTAGGAAACAAATTAAAATATTCAAATCCATGCACGGCATGAGAATTACATCCTTATGGGGAAGGAAACAAACTTTCCAGAAAAGGACTGAGAGAAAAAGAAGAGAAAGTCAGAAGGAAGGAACTAAGTTGAGGCTGTGAGTTTTCTGGTTCTTCCTCCCGACCCTGCAATTCCAGTCTTTTCCTTGCCCTCTGAACAAATTAGAATGTATCAAATTCCCCTCCAAATGGGTTAATGCGTTTTCCACACCTCTTTCACTCAGTCTGGATATAGAAACAAAGCAGAGTGGAGAAAGTTCTGACACACACGGCAACGTGTTGGTTTAATCTTCGGATTCACTCTTGAATCTTGGACAAGTCACTGTAGTTCTCTGACCTTCCGAGTCCTCATTTATGAAATACAGCAAAAATTTAGAACTTCCCGGCTTGCGATAATGATGAATTCATATGGTAAATTCCTAGTCTGGGGCCTGGCTCGCTGTAGATCCACCATACGTGCCACTTGAAGTAGATCCCAGGGGCTCTTCTCTTTGAGACAAGGACGGTTTAAGAAGAGGAGATTTTTAAATAACTTACCTGCAATTTCTACAAGAAATTTTAAGCACATATGGTTTCCATCTCATTTAGATGAACCATAAATCGTAATTCAATCTCTCTCACTGGCATAGGGATGCTGCGGAAGCAGACTCCAGCCCTCTCCTGTAGCTTTTAATGGACTACTCTCCTTTGCCTCTTCACCTCCCTAAAACCAACTGTTTTAAGGCTTTTAAAAGCCCATAATTTAGGCAATTTCCTCACTCCCAGTTGTTGCAATGTGACGCTTTTGGGCATGTAGCTGAGAAGTCATTTTGAAAAAGAAGAATGGATGCTTTTCTTAATAAAAGCAGTGCTGTTCCTCAAAGGAGGGGCCTCCCCTGGAGCTCAGCGGACACCGCAAAGAAGGGGCCTCTCTCTTTACACCCATGTGGCTTTATGGAGAGGCTCCAGCTCTTGGGTTTGTCGGTGTTTGACAGGTAATGTCCCACTCTCAGTCTTTAGATGGAGTTCTGGTCATCATGCTGAAGGCCATAGTCCTGGATACAAATGGGTTTGAATTCACTATCCACACGTGAGTGTCCTTCCCCCGTGTCCTCACCAACACTTAGCACGGGCAGTCTTTTTAATGTGAGCTGTCTCATAGACACGTAGCAGCACCTCACTGTTGTTATAATGTACAATTCCTTAATGGCTAATGACATGGAGCATCTTTCATGTGTTTATTTTCCATCTATATATTTTCTTTGGTGACATGACTGTTAAAATCTTCTGCCTATTTTTGATTGGTAGTTAGTTTTCTTATTATTGTGTTTTGGGAGTCCTTATATATTTAAAGTATAAGACTTTTCTCAGATATGTGATTTGCAAATGTTTTCTCCCGGTTCGTGGCTTCCATGTTCAATGTCTCAATATTAGAGTCTTTTGACAGACATATATTCTTCTTCTTGATTTTGTCCAATTTATCCATTTCATTTCTTTTATGCATCAAGCTTTTGCTGTCAAATTTTAAATATCTTTGCCTAACTCAAGGTCACAAAGATTTTCTCCAATGATTTTTACTAGATTTTTATAGCTTTGTATTTCACATTGTCTATAATCTATTTTGAGTTTTCTTTTTTTTACATTGTGTGAGATATAGATTAAATTTAATTTTTGCATAGGATATCCCATTTTTCTGGCACCATTTGTTGACAGGCTATTTTTTTCCTCCCCTGAATTATCTTTGCATCTTTCTTAAAATCAATAGACCACAGATATGTGAGTCCATTTCTGGACTGCCTATTCTGTTTGTATAACCCTGTGTCAGCATCACACTGTTCTGTTTACTGTGTCTTATTGTAAGCTTTGAAATTAAGTAGTGTGAATCTTGCAATTTTGTTGTCCTTTAAAGTTGTTTGGGTAATTTATGTACTTTGTATTTCCAAATAAAGTTTAAAATAAAGTTTTCAGTTCTTACAAAAAAAAAGCCTCCTGGGATTTTGATTGAAATTTCATTGACTCCATAGATTAATTTGGGAAGAATTCAACAACATTGAGTCTTCAGCACCATGACCATAGTGTGACTTTCCATCTAATAATTCTTCTTTACTTTCTCTCAGCAATGTTTTATAATTTTAAATGTACAAGTCTTGCACATCTGTTCACAGATTTATCCCTAAGTGTTTTGCACTGATGATGCTATTATAAATTTTACCATATGTTCACTTCCAATTTCTGATTGTCAATTGCTAGCATTTGGGTTATACCTGATTTTTTATATATTTATCTTGTATCCTTCAACCTTTTTATACTCACTTACTTATTCTAATAACATTTCTGTGTTTTCATAGGATTTTCTACATAGGTAATCATCTTGTTTTCAAATAAAGTCAATTTTACTTTTTCATTTTCAGTCTGGATGACATGCATTTCTTTTCTTACCTTAATGTACTAGCTAGAACTTTCAGTGCAATGTTGAATAGAAGTGATGAGAGTGGAGGTCCTTGCCATTTTTCTGAGCCTGGGGAAAGTGTTCAGTCTTTCATCTTTAGGAATTATGTCAGCTGTATGTTTTATGTAGATGTTCTCTATCAAGTTGAGAACGTTCTCTTCTATACCTCGTTTGTTGACAGCGTTTATTAGAATGAATGTTAGATATTTTCAAATGCTTTCTCTGCATCTATTGAGATAATCATATGTATATATATATATTTTTATTACTAAGGTGATTTGCATTAATTGATGTTAAAATAACTTTGTATTCCTGGGCTAAACCTCACTTTATTATGATTACATTACTCTTTTTATGTATTTTTAAATTGTATTCAGATCTTTTGCATTATTTAGATGAAGAGTGTTGGTCTGCAAGTTCTTTTCTTGTACTGGTTTTGGTATCAGAGCAATCTTGGCCCTGTAGAATGAACTGGGGTGTATTGGCACCTCTTAAGTTTCTGGAAGAATCTGTGTAAAATTGGTATTGTTCCCTAAATGTTTGGTAGAATTCACCAGTGAAACCATCTGGGCCTGAAATTTTCTTTGTAGGAAGAATTTTAGTACAAATTTATTTTCTTTACTAGGTTATCTATTTCTTCCTGAGTGAGCTTTGGTAGTAGGACTCTTTCAGGGGTTTATTTTTTTAATTTCATTGAATTGCTGAGTGTATTGGCATAAAATTGGCTATAATAGTCTCTCATTATATATTTAATATCTGTGGGATCTGTAGTGCTTGCTCCTCTGTCACTCCCAATATTGGTAGGTTGTCTTCTCTCTCTTTTTTTTTCCTGATCAGCCTAGGAGGAGGCTTATCAATTTTATTGAACTTCTCAATGCATCAGCTTTTTGTTTCACTCATCTTTCTCTCTTTTTTCTGTTTTTCAGAATTTCACTGATTTCCACTCCGATCAATGGCATTTGCCTTGCTTCAGCTTACTTTCGTTTCATTTGCTCTTTGGTTTCTAGATTCCTAACCTGGAAGCTGAGGTCATTGATGGAGAGCTTTCTTTTATTCTAGTGTGGGCACTTACTGCTGTAACTGCCCCATCTGTCCATCACTGCATCTGGCTGGTTTGGACATGTCCTGCTGTCATTCTGTTACAAGCATCCCTTATTTCTTGCTTGATTCATTCTTTGACACATGGGTTATTTAGAAATATTAACTCCTTTTCAAATATTTGGGAATTTTTAACATACCTTTCTACTATGAATTTTCTGCTATTAATAACTCAGTTAATATATATTTTTTTCCCTCAGAGAGCAAATTTGTATGATTTGAATATTCTCAAACATATTGAGACTTATCTTTTGCCCAGAACATGGTCTATCTTGGTAAATGTTCCTTGTGCAAGTGGAAAGATGCCGCATTGTGCTGTTTTAGTGTGGAGTGTTTTCATTAGGCTAAGTGGGTTGATAATGTTGAGCAGGTCTTCTCTATCAGTGTTGATTTTCTGTCTATTGTTGTATCAATTAGAGATTGGTACATACATACTTCTATGTACTTCTTCACACACTGAAATCTCTGAGTCCACATGGATACTTATCATCATAATCCAGCACCCAGGGTTCATTCTTGCTTCCTCCTTTTCCATATTTCCATATTTGTAACTTCTCCTATGTGTAAATTTGTAATTTTTCTGATGTCTGCACTCCCTGATGTGTTCAGTCCCACTGTCACTTAACCTCGACCGCCGGGTGGACACCCTCCTCACCCCCTGGAGCCCCACATCCCCTGAGGGACCACTGCCCCACTCTCCCTTGCCACTCTGGTCCAGGCAACAGCTTGGTGTGGAGGCCCATCTCCTACTGTGTGGTGGCACACACACCAGGCACCCAGTTCCTTGTATGTCCTCACCCACCTCAGGTCGGACCCTCCCATGGACCACCCCCATGCACTATGCTGTGGCTGGGACTTCAGAGTCCATGTGTTTCTTAGAAAGCCATATCTGTGAGAGAAAGGAGGAGGAAGAAGGAATGTGTAGTGGGAGAGGTTGCCATGTAGGCCTGGTAGAACCTCAGTGCACGCACAGAGAGCTCTGGAGCAGATATTTACCTGACAACCTTATCTCGGGTGAACCACTGTGCCTGCTCTCTACACCCTGGGGTGGCCAAGTCACTGGCCGTGGCTGCCTCAGGAAGAGTATTCCCTCACATCAGGCTGGCTCTGGAGCCAGAGAAGAGGTGGAGGGAGCTGCAGCCGAAGGCCTTGGCTCGCCTCCTTCCCTGCAGTTGGGCAGCAAGCCTTTCCTCAGGGGAGTCAGGTGGTGGTCTCCACAGCCCTACATAGGCTGTCTCCTTGCCATCCTCAGCCTGCCTGTTCCCCAGCACTCTGTGCCAGGCCACCCCAGCTGGCCTGGACACCCTCCTCACACACTTGCCCTCTTTCACCCCAAACTAGCTGGCCCCTCCTGGGACCACTGTCCTCACCCCACTGTGATTCTGACACAGCATTGAGCCATCCCCACATGTGGACATGTGGATGCCCTCCTCACCCTGCTGGGGTTCTATCCATCCAAGCCAAGCCCCTTCCATGGGGATGTTCACTCTCTGCACTTTGCTGCCCCCTCCCTACAGATACCCCCTCACCTGGCCTGGGCCCTGGCACCCCATGCTGGGCTGCCCCTTCCACTTGGCACCCCCTTCTTCGCACAGCAGGCTTACACTCCTCCCTAAGCCTCCATAGCTCCTTGCTCATAGCTGAAGATGCAGGGCCACCAGTGGCTCAGGCACTTCATGCTCCCAGGTCTACTCCCAATCTGGATGTCATTCAGAGAGCCCGGCGGCCCACTGGTCTCTTCCACCAAAAAGCAGATGGTGTACATTACCCAGAACAGCTGAACTGAGGACCAGCTCCAACACCGAGTGGCCGGCGACCACAGTGACAGAATCAGCTTCACACTCCATGGCCCCGGCGTGTCCGGGAGGTAATCACCTCCGCAGCCCAGAGGATGGCTTTGTTGTGAATTCTGAGATGTCCTGGGTAGCCTCAAGCTTAAGGACTAACGGCTGTCTTTATTTTGTAGTAGACTTGTTAGAATTTTTGTCAGCTGATAGAATTAAGGGCTGAGAAGCACTCTGCTCTGGGGAGAGGTCCAACCAGTGCCATCTGAGTTCGTCCCCGGGGGAGGGTCCTTGCTGGAACCAGGAGCAGAGGTGAGCACTGTCAGAGGGATCTTCTCTGAGGAAACTCATCTGGTCCGTGTTTCCTCACCATGTGTTGGACTTCTATAACTGGCCCTGGAGCTGGGAGGGGACAGGGAGCAGGGATGACCTGGGTGGTGGAGGAGAGGAGAAGAGAAGGTCTGGAAGTCCAGCCTCCCGAGGATGCCACCTGATGAAAGGGAAAGTGCAGAGAGGACCGAGTGCCATTTTCTGACTCCGTGTGTGTTGGTGATTAGCTAGACCTAAGCCTGCTCTCTGGTAACTGACATTCCCAGCCAGAGGGATGCGCACAGTGTGGCTGAAGGGTCACACATGTAGAGCACACAGCACTGCACCTGTGCATCAAGTTACTCTGAAGTATCCCAGTTGCCTATGTGAGCTTGTCACACTATGGGAAACGGGGTGCTGCCAGCTTGGCCTAGAGCCACCTAATACTAAGCAGTCTACTTTTTTTTTTTTTTTTGTGAGGAAGATCAGCCCTGAGCTAACATCCATGCTAATCCTCCTCCCTTTTCTCGCCAAAGCCCCAGTAGATAGCCGTATGTCCCAGTTGCACATCCTTCCAGTTGCTGCATGTGGGACGCGGCCTCAGCATGGCCGGAGAAGCGGCGTGTCGGTGCGCGCCCGGGATCCGAACCCGGGCCGCCAGTAGCGGAGCGCACGCACTCAACCGCCAAGCCACGGGGCCGGCCCCCAAGCACTCTACTTCTGATTGTGAAGGGCAATCCTGCAAAATTCCTAATCAGTTTACAGCTGATGTCTGATTTTAGAGAGCCTTTGGAGGATTCTATCTGTTTTTAACAGTCGTTTGAGCTGTCTCTGAGTTTCCACACCAATTTGGTCTGCTGCTCTTTACTTCTCAGAATTCCATCAACAAGAACACAGAGTAACTGTCTATAGAAATCTACGTTGATGGATATTGGGGAAGTGGATTAAAATTACCCAGACACAGAGGCGTGAAGGGCCCAGGACAGGTTATGGATGGAGATTTCAGTGGTCTGTACCGTTGAGGGGCCTGCATCTCTAACCCCGAGTCTGAACTGTATTGTGGATTCACTCTCTCTAAGTTCCTTTTAGGATTAATACGCCTTACTTCACTCTGATATGCCTTAGAAATTCCACTCAAGCCATCACACTCTTCTCCTTGGATTCCACTGGGGCCTGCTCGGCTTCAGCAGACATAGAACACGAAGGTCCTGTTTCCGTCGCCGTACACCAATGGTCACTCGATTCCCATTACATGCTCCTCGGTAACCCCCTAGTGACACCTCTCTAGAGACATGCAGTCTGACACAACTCTGTTTTGGTTAGAATCCAATCTCAGCTCTTCTTCCTACTCACTCCTGCCATCCCTTGACCTTCTTCAACAGCCCTCATGGCAACAGACCCCTTCTTGGTCCAGCTCCTGAGCACTATCTCCCATATGCTTTCTTTTGGGGAGCTCCTCACCGTGCTCTCACTATGAAAGGGAGCAGGGCCCCTCTTGGGAAAAGTCCGAGATTCCACCCAGGTAGTGAGGCAGGTGAAGATCTCTCAAATGAACACATTAGAAGACAGGGGTCAGGAGAAAACCTTGGGCATTATTGTGCATTAGAGAGAAGGTTGCTCCATGGTCTAATGGAATCTATGGTAGAAGAAAATATTTCATAAAAGAGTTTTTACTGTATTTGGAAAAGTTCATGCTTTAGCCAAATGAATCAGAAATGGCTTTTTTAAAATTTTTTGCCAAAAGTGTCCATATGTTTTCAGATGCATTAGCAAAGCAAAAGCACAGAAATATTAATTTGCTAAAAGTAGGGCAAAACCACATTCTTTCCCTGGAAAAACTCAAGAGTTGGGGAAAAGAATTGGACTTGTCATTTTGGATCACAGTGAGAAAAAATTGCCATCTGGACAAAAACTGGCTCGAGAATGGAACACGACCATCTCCTTTCTTCCAGCAGAGTTTACCTCTCAACAGGCTTTGTCCTCGCTGTGGAATGCTCTCTTCAGTCCTGTTGGTGGTGCCTTTATGATGACATGGGAAAATGCATAATAAACACGAGTTTGACACAAATAAAGCATGTTTTCAAATAGTTAGCTCAAGGCTGCAGTGTTTTTTAAGAGTTGGATGACTTTGTACTTTTAGAGTATATTTGAGTGGGTCATTTCAAATGATCACATTATGATGCAAAGCTCTTTGTTAAGAGCCAAGAGCAAGCTTGTCACTGCAGAAACCAGAGCCTGAAGGGTCACTTGTGGCAGTAGGGGGACACCCTGCACACTACCTTCTTTAGGAAGGACTCCGAGAGAATACACACAATTTGATCCAGCCAAATGCTTGAGCTGGTTGATAGTGCTCTCCCGCTCCCCAAGTCAAGATTCTTTGGAAAAGTGCATTTGTAAATGTGTTTCTAAATTTAGCCACTCTTCTATATCCAGGCCAAGTTTTCATGGTGGAATCCAAAGCAAACCAGCAGTTGATGGAAAATCTGTATTGTATAAGTCCCCCAAACTGTTCAAATGGTCACGAGAAAGTACAAGGTGCTTATGCCTTGTGAAGATGCTGCATTCAGTAAGTGTTCAACATACACAAATGGCACATTTTATAAACCTTTACCACTTAGTCAGATCAAGGATAAGGATGGGCTCGCCTGGACCATTCTCCTTGCTGGGGTAACACCTTATATTCATAGAGTAAACACGTGCCAAGTGAAAAGCACAGGATCACTCATTCCACTCATGTGACTTGAATTCCTCCTATGCACCAGCTGCTGTCCCCAAAGCTGCAGGGCACACCGTGAAACAACAGAATGCCTTCTCTCAAGTAGCTCACATTCCACCGTTCCCCTAGGGGAATAACTGAAACAATTCTTGCAGAAGTACTTTATACTCAAAACGTTTTATCTGGGGACTTGAGGGATTCTGATACGGCCGACTTTGCTCATTGAAGATGAAGAGACTGAGACCCAGAGAGGTGAGCTCAACTCAAGCAAATTCCTCGAAGCCAGTGAAACAGTTATTGTCATTACAGTGCTTTATGGTTATAACTTTGAAATAGTTGCAGAGGATCTAGACAAAGCAGGCTCTCACACCACTTCTGATGGTGCAGTTGATGCAATTACACAGCACAGCACCTTGTGCTACCTAACAGAACTGAGCATCTGCGTTACTATTTGGTGATGCCATAGATCCCACTCTAAAGGATGTACTCTCCAATTGCAGCTTTCAACCTTTTTTTATTATGAGGCACAGTTAGAAATACATTTAATATCATAATCCAGGACACAGAGCTCCAATATAAAAGTTTCACAAAATGCTTTTGGCTCTTACTTTGTGCAATGCAATCTGATATTTTTCTTTTTTCTTCCCTTTATTGAATTTCATTTTTTTTAAAAGAATATTTTCATCATTGAGCACATTGATCTAATGATTTACTAACGGGTCAAACTTCAGTTTGAAAAGCACTACCTTTGGAGAATTCTCGTCCTTGTACCCAGGAGGCACTGCAAGAACGCGCGAAGCACCAGCGTCCATAAGAGCAGAAGTGGGAAAACCCCAAATGCCCGTCAACAGGTGAGCTAGTAAGAAAGGATAGTTCTAAAATGGAATATTGAATGTCAGTGAAAGTTTCTAAACTGCAGATTTACCTGTCATCGTAAATGATTCTCAAAAGCCAAATGTGTGAAAAACAGTTCTGGACAGAAATAGACAGCACAGCTCCATTTATTTGTTGGTCAAAACTAGGAAAGCTGAGGAGCAAATTCTTATGCAACAACATATGTACATATGCAACATCATTAAAAAAGAGGGAATGACGAATATAAAATTTAGGGTAACTTCTCCCCGGGTGGAGGAGTGTGGAGGAAAGTGGATGTATTTGGAAAGATGAACATTGAGAGTCCCATATGTATAGAAAATATTCTGTGTCTTAAGCTGTGTAGTGGGTATATGGATATTCTTATTTTTAAATAAATATATTTTAAACAGTATTTATAAATTTTATTATTTTAAATAAAATTCTAAATAATATTTTTTATTTTTACAATTGTACATATATGCATTTTTCATATGCAATATAATATAAAATAAAAATATCAAAATTATAAGTAATAAATGTCAGAGAGATAGTCAATATTTTAAATATAATGATTATTATATTAAATAATAGGGTTAGAATTAGGTACAGTGACAAACTATCCAAGAGAGAAGAATATAATCAAATTATCATATATCCACATAAGAGTCTTATAAATTGTGTTTTGAGTGAACATTAAGTGGTAAATTAAGTAAATTAAGTGGTAAATAAATTAAGTGGTAATGACATACTTTGCATAAAAAGTACATATACGGGGCCGACTTGGTGGCATTAAGTTCAAGCACTCCACATTGGCGGCCCGAGGTTCTCGGGTTTGGACCCCGGGTTCAAACCTAAATACCGCTCATCAAACCATGCTGTGGTGGCATCCCACATACAAAATAGAGGAAGACGGGCACCGATGTTAGCTCAGGGACAATCTTCCTCAAGCAAAAAGAGGAAGATTAGCAACAGACATTAGCTCAAGGCCAATCTTCCTCACCAAAAAAAAAAAGTACATGTAGCTATATATGCAGTGTGATGTAATTCTGTGTGTATAATTTTATATTTATATAAAATATTTTTGGGAATTATACCAAATCTCAATTTATATTGTCCAAAATATTGTTGGTAATTATACCAATGTCATGACATGATGGTGATTTTTATTTTTTTCTATGGGTTTTCAAATTCTAAAATGAGCATAAGTTACTTTGTAAGTCAGAAATGGTCAATAAGTCATGTTAAATGAATCAAATTTAGAAGAATGGTCTTGCTCTCTGTGTTAGCTCAGGCTGCTACAGCAGACACCATAGACGGGGCAGCTTAAACAGCAGACGTGCATTGCTCACAGTGCTGGAGGCTGGAATCTAAGGTCAAGTCACCTGCAGATTTGGTGTCTGGTGAGAGCTGCTTCCTAGTTTGCAGACGGCCATGTTTTTGCTATGTCCTCACATTCTCTTCTTATAAGGGCATTAATCCCCTCATGAGGCTCCACCCTCATGACTTTATCTAACCCTAATCACCTCCCAAAGGCCCCACCTCCAAATGTCATCATGTTGGGGATTACGACTTTAGCATATGAAATTGAGGGGAACACAAACATTCGGTTCAGAGCACTCTCTCTTCCCTAATCCCTCCACACAGTATTAATGAAATGTTAGAGAAACTTCTACTGTGCAGGATAATCTAGCAGGGTCTTTAATGAAGACACCCCATTAAATGAAGACAGGAAAGAACCTTGGTCAGTAGTAGTTCAGCCTCCATACTTGGTTATGTCAACTCCCTGGGATGAAAATAAAATAAAAATTCACCAAGTGGGAAAGTGGGAATACAGTTTTTGATCCCAGTGCAAAAAAGGGACAAAATGGAAAACTGTAGCACAGGCTAAGAGATCCACTGGACGTGTACTTGCCCACTCAGCTCTCATTTCTGAGAAGATGAAGATAACGAGCGGGGCAGGTGTAGACTTTCCTCAGGGAAGATCTGCCAAGTGAAACTGTAAAAATGAAGGTGGTCACACCGTGGAGGAACTTGTTACCGATGAGCTCCGTGAAGTGACTTCAGAGATGCTGAGTTCTCTGCATTGCTAATCAATCACTCCAGCTCTCACAGCACCAATCTCCAGATACCCACATTCTGTCTAACATTCATGTCACTCTTGAGAAAAAGACACAGAAAAATTATTAATGGAGATTTAAAGTGCAAAAATATTAAAAGATGTTATGACCAAAGTAAGTTATTTTCTAGGAATGGTCTCATGACTACGAGTCTTGCTTATTTTAATCCATCTGACCATCTCCATCTTTTAATTTGAATGTTTGGCCAATTCATTTGTATTATAATTATTAATTTAGCTTGGTGTAAGTCTACCTTCTTGGTATTGCTTTTCCATTAACCTCAGATCTTTTTTGTGTGTGTGAGGAGGATCATCCCTGAGCTAACATCCATGCCAATCCTCCTCTTTTTTTTGCTGAGAAAGACCAGTCCTGAGCTAATTGCCAATCCTCCTCCTTTATTTCCCTTTTTCTCCCCAAAGCCCCAGTAGATAGTTGTACGTCATAGTTACACATCCTTCTAGTTGCTGTATGTGGGACGCAGCCTCAGCATGGCCCGACAAGCAGTGCGTGGGTGCGCGCCTGGGTCTGAACCTGGGCCGCCAGTATCGGAGCACGCACTTAACCTCTAAGCCACGGGCCATCCCCAAGCTCAGATCTTTTTTATTTGATCTTCATTTCCTGCTTTCTTTTGGTTTAATTGAGTATTTATAAACATCCCATTTTATTTCCTCTACTGTATTTTTAACTAATTCTGCTTGAATTACTTCCTAGGCGTTGCTCTAGAACTACAGTGAGTATCTTAATTTGTCGCAGCCAATCTTGAGTTAATATTTCAAAATGTAGGTACAACATAAGATGTTTACCAGGGTTTCCATATATTTCAATAGCACATATGAAATAAACCCCACAATACAATGTTGCAGTTTTTTATCATAAAGTTAATTTACTTTTTAAAAATTAAAAAAAATATAAAAAATAATGTTTCCTACGTATGTCCACATTTACCAGTCCTGGAATTCTTTCTAAAGATCCAGGTTGCTACCTATGACAATTGCTCTTCAGCCTGAAGAACTATTTTTACCATTTTTTACAGTGCAAGTCTGCTGGCAACAAATGATCTCAGCTTACATTATTTGAGAATGTTTCATGTCTCTTTATTCTTGAGGATTAATTTCTTTGGTAATAGATTCTGTTAATCGGCTTTTTCTTCCCTTTCATTTTTGAAGACTGATTTCTCTAGTAGTGGATTCTAAGGTAACTGACTTTCTGCCTTTTCTTTCAACACATTCAAGAAGTCCTTACATCGTCACTCGTACTATTGGTGCTTTGTATGTAGGTGTTTTCTCCTCTGGCTGTTTTTAGGATATCTTTTCTATCTTTTATCTTTCACAGCTGGTGTTATGCACAGGTGTGGGGTTCTTTGTATATATCCCACTGGGTTTGCTGAGTGTCTTGCATGTATAGCTTGTTTTTCATCACATTTGTGAAAATTTTTCCCTTTTTCTTGGAATGACTTTCTGCTCCTTTCTCTCTCCCTCTCCTGATGCTCTGAGTTCTTGGATGTTAGACCTCTCAATATTGCCACAGGGGTCTTCTGAGCTTCACTTTAGATAGTTTCCATCTAGATCTCTTTTCAAATTTGCTCATCTTTCTTCAGCATTCTTCATTCTGTGGTTGAGCCCGCCCAATGTATATTTTTAATTCAAATATTGTAATTTTGTGATTTAGAATTTCCGTTTGGTTCCTTTTTCTAATATGCCTTTCTCTGCTCTCTTTCCTTATCTGTTCACTCACTCTTTCCTATAAAGCCTCAAATATATTTATAACGGTTGTTTTCAAAGTCTTGTTTGTTAGCTCCAGTTCTGGAACCAGCAAAGCATTGCATCAATTTCTCTCTCTTGCTTGTAAGCCTCTCATTACTTTGTATGCGTCATGATTTTTGATGGTATAGGAGATGCTGTATGGAAAGGCACTGGAATATGGAATAGTATCATGTTTTAATAGGGCTTGTTTGTTTGTTTCCAGAGAATGTGAGCTTCTTCCTGTGTCTGCTGGATAAATTGAGGAAGTGATCATATTTCATCCAAAGTCATGATGAACTAGGACCACTGCCTTGCTTTGACAGGAGTGAGCTCGCCTCCACTGGTCCACAGCGGAGGGACCCGTCTGCCTTGATTGTGTACATGTTTGGTTCAGAAGGAGGCTGGATTTGACTGTATCAGGGCCTCCAATCCTTGGCTCCACGAGAAGAAGCAAAACTGTGCAGATTCTGTTTTTCAGCCTCTCTTCACTGCTTTTTTCTTTTCTTTCCCAGAATGTTGGGGTTGGACCAGGGATACTTTTCAGAAGAAGCAAATTATTGTTTCATTTGGATCTCTTCCAGACTCCAATCCACTCCAACAACTCCACCATTGCTAATAGCTTGACCGAATTCACCTCGACCTTGAAGAGTCTGATGTTCTTTGAGGGGCTTCTTCCTCCTGCTGCCATGACTGCAAGACCTGGGCTCTGTCCCCAGGAGGCTTCCACTGCCCTCAGACCACCCATGAAGGGTCCCTTTATTCTAAATCAGTTCACCAATTTCTTCTAGTATCCACCACTCAAGAATATTCTCATAGATAAAGAGATCTTTTTGTACTTATTTTTCTTTGATGTTCTTTGTTACTTCCATTATCAAGTATTATAAGCATACATCATATTAAAATATCAATAAAGAATATGAGTAAGAATATATACTAACATTAAATATTTTATATAATAAATTTGACCTTTTATGAATATAGTCAATGCTTTTAACCATCTGCTTTATATTTAATATTCTGGATACTGATCAAGAAGGAATGCATTTGAGTCTCCTGGTCTGTACAATGTTACTAACCCTAGACACTGTGAGTTTGGTGGATGATAACATAGACTGTGTGGTTGCTATTAAAATAGACTCTAAATAATCATAGATGACTATGAGTGTGTCAGTATTTACCAAAACAGCTGTGGCTGGCTAACTCAATTTGTTGTCACCATGGTGATAAGGTCAGGGTTACGGTTCCATCACGTGTGGACAATTAGCTTTACTCTGTTCTGAGATCAGAGATGACATTCCCCTCCCTCCCACAATCTTGGCTGACTTCTCTACAAAGACTTATTGGGTGACAGAATGTAGATGAAGCAGAGCAAATCTATCTGTGAATCATGCCTTCCTATATCCGTGTCTTTACACAAAGGGATATTTTTGTCTGTCGAGTTCTAACTCATCCTTCAAGACTCCAGTTCTACATTAAACAGCATGCAGAACGTGATGGTTGGTGAAGAACCAACCATCAGTGGTTGGTGACACAAAAGACAGCACTTTTGTCCAAAGCAATATTCCCATTGTATAGCTAAATTGCGTTTGTGTTAAAGAATGCTTGGGGCTTTGTTCACAGCAGACTTTCATCATGTATTGGTTGAATTGATGTTGTTTCTCTTGGTATGTATACCTATGATGAATTCATCATTTCTCTTTGAAAAAATATTTTAAATGATTGCTGAGCTTGTACTTGACTAGAATAAACATCAGAATATTAGTGCTAAAACGAGGAAAGTTATTATAACCTACAAGATAGTATAACTAATGTGCTACCAAACGTTTCAGAAAGTGCAGTACACATATTCCAACTGAATCTTGCTTTAAAGAATTATCATAGAAGTTTAGTATTTCTACTATGCTTAGAAAAAAGTGAATGTGAAGATACATTTTCTATCTCATCTTTGACACTTTTGAAGACGTTAAGTGATAGACAGAAAGATTTTGATAGAAGATCCCAAACTCTGGTATATTTTCAAAAACTTCTTAGTGGAATGTTCTCTCTCTCTCTGTCTCTTCTGTAAACACACACACACACACACACACACACACACACACACACCTCTAAATAAAATGGAAAAAGTCCTTTTCTAGTTAGTTTACTAGGATTATGAAAAGAAAAAAATTACACAGACATACTCAAAAATATTCCCAAACTTCAACCCTGAATAATGACTCTGTGCTTTAGATATGAAATATTTGCAAAAGTTCATTGAAAATTGATGACCCTTAGAATAGACTATTAAAAAAAAAAAAAGGCTCTGCACATGACTCCAGTTCCAAAGAGATGGATCAAACCCACCTCCCAGAAGTTTCATCCAAAAATGAGACTGGAATCTATAATGAGAATCAAAAATGAGACTCTTATCTACAATTCGATATTTTTCCACTGAGCTCTGTTTTTCTTTCTGGGCCCCTCTGGCTTTCTCCTCTTAGATTTTTGTTTTGTGTTGTTTTTGATGTCATTTAACTTGATTTTGTTTTATTTTTGTAAAATGTCCGTATGATATATGACCATGTTCTAGTCCCACATCAAGGGTCTCATGTCTGAAGTGGCTTTGCCACTGTATTCACCTGTTTTACCATATCCCTTCCACCTGAATCTTGGGAAGAGATGCTATGTGATGTGTTAGCTCTATCTGTAATCTTCCTTAGACAATTTAGTGAATCTCATTATCCTGAGAAATTAAATAATAAAATATATTTTCCTATGTCCTGGAAAAGACAAGGGAGTGATTTACGAATATATTCAAAGGAAAATAACTGATTTTTTAAAGAATTATTCCAGGATTATTGCCTTTGGGTAAAACCATGAAGCTTTCAAAGTATTTTCTGGAGCTATATCAAATAAAGTGGTGGCTAAAATGCTCTGCATAAGGGAAAATAGAATTTTAAAGATTGGGGAGAAGTATGTTGGAGGAGGCTAAAAGGCAAAGAATCCCAGTATGTGGTTCAAAGACACATTCCAAGTAGAAGGGAGAGTTAGAAAAAATTTACTTCTAAGAGCAAAGATGTCTGCTATTCTATACTAAATTATCCAGTTTTAATGATCTGCTTAGCTGGATGCAATACATGCCTCTATCTTTGAGTCTGTAATGAACAGGTGTTATAAGGGGATAGAGAGTGATAAGAATTTAGCAA
Source organism: Diceros bicornis minor (assembly GCF_020826845.1). NCBI lineage: Eukaryota > Metazoa > Chordata > Mammalia > Perissodactyla > Rhinocerotidae > Diceros > Diceros bicornis. The sequence goes on from NW_026691866.1 coordinate 1,700,686, forward strand.
GGCTTAGAAAGAGGTGAGAGGTATATTACAGATAGAGGAGAGAGAGGGAGTAAAGATACATTTGAGAATAAGTACCAAGCATCAAATGTTAAAGACCCGTGAGCAGATTGGATCGAGGAGTCTTAAGTGTGGCAATGAGATGTGATGGAGTTGAGGGTCAAGGGTTTGGGAAGGACCAGGTCGTGAAGGCCCTTTCATGCCATGTCATGAGCTGTTACTTTATCTTGAAGACTGTGGGAAATTGCCAAAAAGTATGAAGGAGAATATGTGGGTCAGACTTGTAGTTTTGACAGATTATGACACTGTGTCTACAGAAATACAATTTGAGAGAGATGAGATTCGGTTGGGGAGACACAGAAGGCTGTTGGGTAGTCCAGAACATTACAATGAATCCCACGTAGTAGTGGGAATAAAGATATAGAGATGAATTCAAGAAGTACATGGAATACAACATTACCAAAACTTGGTCCTTTATTGGCTATGGAGAGCAGGCAATTAGTCAATGATAACTCATAAGTGTGAAGTCTGGGTCATACTATGGATGAGAATATGATCAACAGAGATGCATAATTCATTAGGTATGCAACCACTGGAGGATAATGATGAATTTAACTTGGGATATATTGAGAGCAAGGTGCCTCTGGAGCATCCAAATTGTGAGCTGTTGTTATTAACTATGTGCTAGGTGCTTTTCCCAGTAATTTATATATAGTAACTCATTTAATCTTCACAAGAACTCTCAGAGATGAATAATATTATTAACCAATTTTATGTTAGAGGATACTGGAGCCTAGTGGTGCATTCTGACATTCTGGGAGAGGATTATAATAGAGATATAGACTTGGGAGAACGAGATATAGGTCATAACTGAGACCATTGGAGTGGATAATATTAAGTAGGGTGGGGAGTGTGGAGTGAGAAAGACAATGTGTTGAGTTTGGTATCCTGGGATGTAACAACACTAAATGTAAACTTCCTGTAGACCTCTAGTGGTAACATGTAGGCATGGGCAGTGAGAGGGCTAGGATTAGGATAAACACAAAAATAGCTGCTATTAGAGGCTCCACCACTATCAAACATGTGTGACATGAACCAGAAAACAGAAACTTTTAAAAAGGACAAAGTTAGGAGCACAATGACATCACTTTGAGACTTGCCAATGATTTGTATTTATTGAGAAAACAATTCCATTCATCTTACTTTCATTCAAAACATACCAAGTAAATTATATCAGATATTGTATATCACACACATTTCTTGATTCAATTCAATAGATATAGTACTAATTTCCATTTTCCTAAAATTAGAAGGGGGTGTGAAATTTCATTTTGTTATGCTTAGACATCTCTGACAGAGGTGGGGCATCTTCCCATTCTTTCCACCGCTCTTCTTTTTACTCCACCCTCTGACTTCCACCGTTTGGTTCTTGCAGCAAATGTTACAGAGTGTCTGTTTCATGCCTGATTTTTGTCCTACAAACAAAACAGATAATGAGTGTCGCCCATGTGGATCTTGTACTTAGCAATTGTCTTTGCCTAACCATGGGCAGTGAGGCTGCTCAGAGAGGTCGAGGGCTGAGACGGGTTTGACCGTGGTCCATGGTGGTCTCGCTCATGCTCAGGTCCTCTTCCTGTAAACAGAACACCTATTAGGAGATTTTCAGGCATGTCTCTTACTCCAGGGACTCAGTTCACCTCAAGAAGAATTTAAACACTTTCCTACACATTCAGAATGGTCAAAATTCCTGTAAATGCTTAACTAGACTGAGTCCTGAAGAGATCCTTGAGTGTTCTACAACACATGACAAAATTAAGGAGGCATTGGCTTTCTTACAGTGGCAGAAAACACTACAGTACTCCGCTTCCTGGTTCTTGAATCTTCAGTTAGACCTGAGATTACTCTGGATTTTTGCATCTGAGTTCACTAGCACATTTAGTACACACACACACACACACACACACACACATATACACATATATATATATATTCTCCACATCTTTAAGAAATCCTCACTTTGTTAGTGAAGTGAGAAATTCATGTTTTGCTATTAATGGCCAAATCCATTTTTAAAAAAACTTGATCATTGAAGGATTTTTTGGAGTACAAATGGTCACAGATCACATTGAAATTTTTCTCTAAATTTGCAATAAACTAATTAAAAGACAATGCTTTCCTCAACTATGAGGCAAATAAAAATTTATAAGTCAAGAAGTTTGAGCATTAAGTAATATAAAGCATAGAAAGAAGCCAGCACAGTAACCAGACTAGAGGAAGCACATACAGTGTATTATTATTACATTACTATTAATATTGGTAGTATTGATAAACTCAAAATTGCCTTTCACTTTTATACTATATGCTTCCATATTTTACATTATGTAGAATCCATTTGTCCAAAACCAATTCTGACCTGAGTTGTTTTCTGTGTGAATAAGAAGCAGTTTCATCCCCTTAAACATATATTGTATCTTCCATTAGATATGAATACCTCATAAGACTAAGTGAAGTCAATTGACCATTTGAATTATATTTCAACCTTTTGAGGAAATTCATGCTCAAATATCTCATCACTTTTACTCACAATTTAGTATAAATTTATCTATTTCAATAAAATGATTTTCATAAAACTGAAAAAAAGCTTACAAAACAACAATAAAGGAATTTGACCTGATTTGGCAATGGACTAATAGTTTTTTATGATGACAGGCCACTGGACAGAGCTCCAACATACTGAATGGGCGATTTCAGAATTTTGAAAAGTGATACTTTTCCTTTAAAACAAAAAAGATAAAATGCCATTTCAAATATGTAAAGAACCTGGAAGTTGTCACTCCCATCCTTACAAGAAAAACACTGAACAAGCTGAAAATCAATGACTTTTCTTGTACTAACAGAGAATTAAAGTCACAGAGCACAGTGCCATCTGAGTCTGTGAAGACAGGTGAACACAGAGACTCACAGCTGAGATCAACTTATCTGCAGCAGAAGTAGCAGGGCCATCAACAGTAGCAACATTTAACTGAAATTTTGATGAACTGTTTGAGGCTGAATACGGACCAGCATGAAAGAGAGCATCCAGGTGACTGCAGGCTTAGGGAGTCCCCAGAGCTTTCCTGGGCTTACTTCCAGGAAGCAAACCAGCTTCTCATGGTGAAGATTTAGAAAAGAGCTCCTCAAGAAAGACCCCTCTTGGCTCTGTCAGGGGGATGGGAAAAGTAACAACAGTGAGAAGCATTCAGATCCTCTACATAACAAAGCCTACTCTCTGGGGTAAGGACTTTGCCAGAGTCTTTTCAGAGCTGGAGAAGGACAATTGCCCAACTCCAGCCCATTCTAGCTTTCCTGTCTCACCTAAGGAAGAGGGGAGACAAATAAATACTTGAGAACATCACAGACCAGGAATAGAAGTCTTCTAAAACTTGTAAGATAATACCACACTTCCCCTCTCCCATAGCTTACTGCCACACTCGCAGGGCTCCAGCATAATAACAGTGAATTATAGTTGAAAGAGCTGCAAATCTCAGACTCCCAATGAGGAGGAGTAGTTAGGGAAGCCTACAGTATACAATGAAGACAAAACATAAAAACTAGAAGAAATGGAAAGATCTACACCTACAACTGTAGAAAACATTAAACACAGCCCAACTCCTAGCCAGATTAACATAAAATCTCACATTAAAGTCCTATTTACCTTAGTTTCTATTATCAGTCATGTTGAAGTCATGTTCAACATTGAAGAACAAAAACAAACAAAAACAAACAATTATAAGGCATGTGAAAAGGCAAAAAAAAAATAACCTAAAGAGAAAAATTAAGCATTGTAACCACATTCAAATGTAACACAGATTTTAGAATTATCTGACAGCAAATTTAAAATAAGTATGACTAATATGCTAAGGGCTCTAATGAAAATGTGACAACAAGCAGGAAGTGATAGATATTGTAAGCAGCGAAGTGGAGACTCTAAGAAAGATTCAAAGAGAAATTCTTTTCTTTTTTTTTAAAGAGTTTATTTATTTATTTATTTTTCCCCCAAAGCCCCAGTAGATAGTTGTATGTCGTAGTTGCACATCCTCCTACTTGCTGTATGTGGGACGTGGCCTCAGCATAGCCAGAGAAGCGGTGCATCGGTGCACACCTGGGATCCGAACCCGGGCCACCAGTAGCGGAGCATGCGCAGTTAACTGCTAAGCCACGGGGCCGGCCCAAAGAGAAATTCTATAAATCAAAAACAGTATAACAGAAATGCATAATGCCTTTGATGGACTCATCAGTATAATGGACAAAGCTGAGAAAAGAATCAGTGAACTTGAGGATATGTCAACAGAAACTTCCAAAAGAAGACGTAACTATCCATTACATGCATGCACCTAATAAACGAGAATCAAAATATGTGAGGCAAAAACTGATCAAACTGCAAGGAGAAATGGACAAATCCATTGTTGTCTTAGAGATTTAAATGTTCCACTTTCAGTCATTCATAGATCAAGCAGGCAGACTATTAGCAGAGATGTAGTTGACTTAACCAGCACCATCATTCAACTTGATCTAATTGACATTTATTAAATACTTCATCCAACAACAGCAGAATATGCATTCTTCTCAAGCTCATGTGGAAAAGTTACCAAAAGAGACCACATTCTGAGACATAAAACAGTTTAACAAATTTGAAAGAATAGAAATCATACAAAGTATGTGCTCAGACTACATGAAACAAAACTAGAAATCACTAACAGAAAAATAGCTGGGAAATCCCAAAATATTTAGAGATTAAACAACATACTACTAAAAACACATATGTTAAACAAAAAGTCTCAAGACAAAGTAAGGCAAATTTTGAACAATGAGGATGAAAATACACCTTATAAAATTTTGGGGGATTCAGCAAATGCAGTGCTCTAAGGAAAATTTATAGTATTGACTGTATGTTTTAGAAAAAAAGAAAGGCCTAACATCAATAATATAAATAAATAAATCAATAATCTAAAAAAATCAATAATCCAAATCTTTCACCTTAGAAAACCAGAGAAAGATGAGCAATTGAAACATAAAGCAAAAAGAGGAAACAAAATTTTAAAAATCAAAGCAGAAATCAGCAAAATGGTAAACATAAAAACAATAGAAAAAAACAACGAAACCAAAAGCTGATTCTGTGAAATGATTGGTAAAATGGACACAATGCCAGCCAGGCTAACCAAGATAAAAAGAGCAGTGACACAAATGACCAGCATCAGATATCAAAGAGCAGTCATCACAGCTGATCTCACGGACATTAAAAGGATGGTACAGGAATACTATGAGCAATTCTACACACGCTGAATCTATAACTTTGAGGAAATGCACCAATACCTTGAAAGACACAAACTATCAAAACTCACCCAAGGAAAAATGATCTGAATATGCCTACATCCATTTAAAAAATGGAATCAATAATTAATAACTTTCCAGCAAAAAAAGTATCAAATCCAAATGGTTTTACAGGTGAATTCTACCAATCCTTTAAGAAAGAAACATTAGGAAATCTCTATACTCTCTTCCAGAAAAATAAGAGCAGAAGGATCACTTTTTAACTTAATCTATGTGGTTAGCATTACACTAATACCAAAACCAGATTAAGACATTACAAGAAAAGGAAACTATAGACCAATACCGCTCAGCCCCTATTGATAGGGATACCTTAAACAGATACAGGAGACAACTGAAAGAGCCTCCACTGGTTAAAGCTAAAGCAATTTGAGCAAAAAAATAAAGTACTAATGGATTATAATCAAAAGCATAACATACATATATTCATGATTGCATACTGATGTAAATAAATGATTGAATAAGAAAATAAATGTGAGACAACAGCTAAATCTCCCTGCAGAAGAATTCCAAATGAGGTGGAAATAATTCCTCTCTCCTTAAGGAGGGACTACACATGGTTATTTCCTTCCAAACAGTACATTATGGTAAGTCATAAAAATTAGCAGCGTTACAGCAGAAAAATCTGACAAACAGGACCTCAGCCAGGTGATCAAAGTCAACATCAATACTAAAAAGTCATGCTGAGAGTATGTAATTCTGATATAATGCAATGGAAATAGCGTTTTACCTCTGAGATCTTCCTCTCAAAAAACAGTAATCTGTGTCCAACCATGAGAAAAACACAAAGACAGATTCCAATAGAAGGTCATTCTACAAAACATCTGCTCAGTATGTCTCAAAACTGTCAAAGTCATCAAAACCAAGGAGTGCCTGGGAAATTCCGAGCCGAGAGGGGATCTGACAACTAGACATCATGTGGTGTCCTGGATGGGATCTGGAAACAGAAAAAGATATTAGAGGAAAACTAAGGAAATTTGAATAAAAGATGGACTTTAGGGGCTGGCCCAGTGTTTTCATGGTTAAGTTTGTACACTCCGCCTCGGTGGCCCGGGGTTTGCAGGTTCGGATTCTGGGCGTGGATGTACGTGCTGCTTATCAAGCCATGCTGTAGCAGCGTCCTGCATACAAAATAGAGGAAGATGGGCACGGATGTTAACCCAAGGACCATCTTCCTCAGCAAGAAGAGGGAGATTGACAACAGATGTTCGCTAAGGGCCAATCTTCCTCAAGAACAACAACAAAAAGGTGAACTTTAGTCCATGAAAATGTATCAATATTGGTTCATTAATTGTTACAAATGTAGTATACTAATATAAGAGGTAGAAGAAACAGAAATAACTAACACACAACGACCTTTGACAGCCTCTGTGCTGCATACATTTTATGTTACAAATTTTACAAAAAATAAGATTATTAATATCTTTATTCTTTATATCAGAGAAAATTAGGCTCAGAAAGAGTCATCGATGTGCTTAAAGTGAGTAAGATTTGCGGTTAGGACTTAGTTCTAGTTAACACCAGGGTCTACACCTTTAATTTCTCCTATTATCTAAACCCCAAATTTCCTTTGAAAAAATTCAAGTTTCACCTGGCCAGAGCATAATGATTGCTAATATTTACCACAAGGCTTTACTGTGTGCAAGCACTGTTCTAAGTATGTGCTCATTTAATCCTTAAAAATCACTAGGAAGTGGTATGATGATTTGTTCCACACTTCAAGCCATTAAACACAGGGAGATTAACTTAATGGTTGCAAGTAACACAGAGATCATAAAGTGCTGGGATTCAAACCCAGTCTGTCTGGCTCCAAAGTCAGGTTCTTAATCAACCTTCCAGTAGTGTAATGTTTCTAGGATGAGAAATGGCACATTTAGGAAGTTCTGGGGAGAGTATGCACTCCCTTCAACATCTTCCATTTATTTTGTCATCAGAGCCATCGTATACTGTGGCTGCATTTATGTATGTATTGTGCATGGGTACACGTGTGCATTTTAGAGATGGGCTGCTTTTGTGTGAATTCCTAGTAACCAACACACTCATTAAGGACATATGAGAACTTATTTGGGGATGATTATACTAAGACAACTTTATTTCAAAATTTTATTGTGCTGCAAGAGCCAGCTGTATTCCTCAGCTCTCTATTCTATTCCATTGATTTGTCTGTTCTTCTGCTAGTATCATAAATTTAACTTTTAATTATTGTGCTTTTGTAATCTTTTAAATTACACCATTCTTCAGTTGGTGGAGATAAGTTGTGTTATGTAAACACAGCACTAAACTTGAGTTAGAAGGCCTGGTGTTGGCGGTTACATGGCTCTGGTTAAGTTACCTAAACTATGAGTTTTAATATTCTTATCTTTAAAATACAGAAAATAATTTCATAGGATGATTTGAAAATTAAATAAATTGGTGAATTTGAATGTGGCAAAATGAATAAAATGGTATATTTTACATTAGTGTTACAATTTATTACTATAAATGGATTTTACATAACTGTAATTTACATCAATTGTCAATATTATTTCTATGATGAAGATCTCTGACGTGTCTGAGTCAATAGAGAAAGACCACAATCCGGGGTCTTGGTGTTTGGACGATGAGTCTGGCTCTCTGGAGCCCTGGGGGTACCAGCATAAATAAATGTTCCCAGAGGCTGCAGGAAGCTTGTCAGTTAAACCGTTTAATTTGAGGGTGGCCCTGAGATGGGATGCCAAGCTTATTCATGGATTCTGACGTTCAGTGTTATAAACAGACTCATGGAGGTGATGGTTGTTCTCAGTCAATCCTAACAGAAGTACTCAGTCATAATTTCATTACTGGATTCACTGTAACATGGGCAGCTCGGCCAATTCAAAGGAGATGGTGAGACAAATCGCACCACCTGGATCGCGAAAGTGGCCTCTTGACTCAGGGTTGGTGACATCCAGTGGGACAGCCCTGTTTCCAAATTCAAGAGTCTGTCAGAGAGTCAGAGAAAGTGTTTCCTTTTGGACAAATGCAATTCCTAGGTCACAAGCTGTGAATCCAGATCTAGAGCTCAAAGAAAAATTTGGCTTCAGAATTGGCATGGCTGAATGCAAGGGGTAATCTTAGGAAGTCAACAGTCCCAGGAACAGTCTCAGAGCCTCGTAATAGAGTCTGAACACACTCACCGGAATGCTGTAATCATTCCCTGGCTTCTGAGAGAGAGGGAGAGACTTGGGATACAAAACTAAAAATTATACTTATTTGCTAATTTTTGCAAATGGGTTGTAGGGGAGAAAAAGCCATTATCACTAAGTTTTGAGCCAAATCAAGCCTCCCTCTAGCAGCATGTCAGTAGCAATAGTCCCTTCTCTTCATCAGCATGTTTTTCATCTTATCCTTTCATTAACACAGTTGTGTACAAGCGGATCTTTCCATGAGCTGAGCTCATGCTCAACACACCCTGAACGCCCTGCCTTCCTCCTCCTGTGGTCACGCGTTCACTCTCCTTCTTTCTCTGCTCTCTCCTCCTCAAATTCCATGCAATGGTGTTAAAATGTTTGTGAAAATAGTGATGATCCTTCCCTTCCTGCATCCGTGTGTTAGGGTATCTACTGAATGCCCTAGCTATCTTCTCTTCTCAAATCCATCCTTAGTCCTTCAGAGACACTTCTTGTTTTGAATTACTCGGTTCTGTAGCAGTGCTCTGCTTCTCACTCTCCCTTTTCCTACACAGACAGCCAATGCATGTGCCCTTCCCAACATAAGCTTGCGTGCTGTCTATAGTTTTAAGATTAATTTCCCATATTTCTAAGACAGCCTAGGTACCTCTCCAGATACAATTGACATAATAAGCAACAAAAATATAGACCAATGAACGAAAATAATGTTTTTGATGGGCAGAGATTGGGGCTCAAATTTGGACTCCGCACACTCTGTGAGGTTTGAGTACAAACAGCTACTTATTTGGGTAAATGAAAATCATCCTGTATTCACAGGCCCACGCAATTGCCTCCCGAGTCAAAGGTTTGATAATCTGAAATACAAATACCTGGTGTTCCGGTTGCCATGATGATTTAGTCTCCAATCCCTAGGTCCCTATACAGAATAGTATTGGGAGTAACACTCTTAGAAGAATTCCTTCTAGAATTTCTACATGTTGCATAAAATTGCCCAACACTTCTATCCTCTTTCTATAAATCCTTCCGAATATAAGTGGCATCTACTTTTACCGCTATTCCATCTATGTCTCCCCTCCACTCTTCACTACATTCATTGCTGAAGTTTCAACCCTGGTTCACTTTCTCCAGCATGTTCTCCAGCATGTTCTCCAGCTCCTCTTTCTCCAGCATGTTCTCCCAAAAAGAACTCATCTGTCCTCATGTCTCAACCAGTCCTGTACACTCCTCCCCCGACTGTATAGTTGATGTGTCATAGGACCATAAACCTTTAGAGCTAGAATAAATCTGATCTGAGAGTCACCGTGGCTAAATCATCATCATCATCATCTATAAAAATAATTTTAAAAACAAACAGATGATCTGCTTATAGCCATTGAGCTCACTAGGTTGCTTTTTTCTCACATAAATTTAGAAATTCTAAAACCAAGCCCACCATTTTCCATGATATTCTCAAAATCGATTATATCTTCCCAAAGTCTTCAGCCAATGGAAAGATCGTTCTCAAAATCACAAAAGCTCTATAATTCAGCTTTATTTTACCCCACTCCTTCATTATCCACACCTAGATGGTAGAAATATATCAGTTCTTCCCTCAAAATGTCTCTCACTCACTTCCTTTCTCTCAATTCAGACTGTTGTTCTCCACATTGATAATCTTGCCTTGTTCACACCATCAGTTCTGACGTTGACCTCCCAGATTTGAGTCTTTCTCCCTAAAAACCATCCCATATCCATCATAAACTCTCTTGTCCTAAACCTTTGGTGGCTTGCTAGCCCAGACTACATGAAGGCAATGAAAAATCTTTAAATATACACATTTGTTGTTATTCTGATAACTCCCAGCTACAGGAGTGATGATGCTGATAATGGAGAGTAGGAACCAGACAGATGCCCATTAAGGGCTGAGATCATTTTTATGACTGCTGAAAAGGAGACTTAACTCTTCAGCCCTTGAAGTTTTTGGTCTGTTACATTTTTAATGTTTTGCTTAAGTTTTTAATACAACATAATTTGCATGAGGCAACTGTAAGGCTTTTATGTGATCCATTTCATTGCCTGAATCTTTCATCTGGGTGGGGACTGCATTAAGCTCATCCTAAATAATAGCTTCTATTATTTAAATCCGTTATTTAAATTCAATTTTGCCAAGAAGCTATCACTCCTACTCTATCTACAAATATGGAAACTTAAATGTAGACTTTCCTCCTGAAATTTTCCATAGGGGAAAAAAAATGTCATCCATTTAAATGCATCCTTTGAGTACTGCAAATTCTGTGAGCAAACAACTTTAAACAACCTATTTCTTTTTCATATCAAAATTAGGATTTTAAAAAATTTTGCTGATTATAAAAGTAATTTGTGTTTACTGTAAAAGAAAAAATGAAACACTGAAGAATCTAAAGTAGAAAGCAGTGTCTACTCAAAATGGCTATGCCCAATGGAAACATTGTGTTATCTCTATATTTTTTTCTAGATTTTTAAACATAAACATTTACTTAGGTAAATATTAATGTTACCTAAGTTGCATCATATGATACCACGCAGACTGCATTTTCCAAAGACAGCCACAACAATATTCCCATCCTGCACGCTCTTCTGCAAGTGTCCTTGGCATTCTCTCAACAAGAATTGTTATTTCTCCACCTCCTGGAATCTGAGCAGGCCGTTGGATAGCTTCAATAGATAGGATATGGCTGCCATAATGTGGCATAAAACTAATTCTGTGCACAGCCCTTAACTGGCCTGGCAACTTCCACTCTCTACTTCTTGGAAGCTGACCACCATGTAAGAAGTAGGACTATTCTGAGAGCACCATGCTGTGAGGAAGCCCAAGAAGGCCTGGAAGATGAAATTCCATGTTGAGAGGTGAAGAAATTATTAAGTTCCCCAAAGCACCAGACATGTGAATGAAGAAGCCATCTTGGAAGTGGATTCTTCCATCTCATCTGATCCAGGTGATTTACACGTGGGTCAAAGACAAACCACCCAGCTGAGCCCTTCCTGATTCCTGATCTACAAAATCAGCAACAGAGTAAAATAGTTGTGTTTTAAAAATTATTACCAATAATTTTTAATGAAATGGGAAAATACTAATTAGGGAATATTAAGTGAAAAAACTTAAGTACGAAACTATAAATACAACATGATGTTAGATGTGCCTTAGCTTGTCTCACCTGCTCACTGCAGCAGCCACCAAAACGGGCTCCCTCGCCCAGACCTAACCCCCTTCAATGCATTCTCTACACTGAAGCCAGAGACATCTTCCTAAATTAAAATAGTTGTTTCAAACTCCAAAGTTCTGGGGTTATTTGTGATATAGCAACAGAAAACCAAAACATATTCCTTGAATATTTTTTATCGTAAAACAAATTAAATCCACCTCATCTCTTTTAGTGGTTCTCATATTATATGCATTTACCATATGCTAATTAACTCATCCCTTATAGATGTACTTTTAGACTGTTTTCTTTTATTATTGTAAATAATGCTGCAGTGAACATTTCTTTGCATATGCACCTATCTGATTGTTTTCAAGGGTGAATTCTTGTAAGTCATATTACTGAGCCAAAAGATAATTCAAAAATTACATTTTGATATCTTCAGCGTGACTATATTTCAGGAATGTACAAATTTATTCTCACACCAGGAGTCTGTGAGAATGTCACTTCCATCATACTGGGCCTTATCAACTTTTATAGCCAATGTGGTAAAATATACATAATTTCATTTTTATTGGCCATTTCTTGTATTTTGTAAATTGCTTGTGCATAAAGTATAAACCATTTCAAAGCCATTTTAAAGCTTAGTTTCTTTATATAAATAAATAATTTCATAAATCTATATACAGTAGACATTATTGCTGCTCACCAATATTTCCATTCCTCCTCCCTTTCCAGAGGAGCACAGGAGGAATAAATTTCCCTAATTCCATGAACTTATGTACGGCTATGTGCCTTGAGTGGGGAAAAAAAAGAGGAACATGACATGCATCAAATTGCTAGTGCACCAATCTCCCACGTTCTTTCTTCCCCTGCTGCAGCAATCATGAAAACACAGGTTGATAGGAAGAGTCCATGAGATCTAAATGGCCTGGAAGGCTAAGCCAACCTGTTGAGATAATTGCTCTGGAGAGTCTCCCAGACCCTCCCTCACCCTTTGTGTGAGAAAGAAGTAAACGTTTTGTTCATATTAATACATTGGGATGTCAAACTGTTTACCACTGAAGAATAACCTAACCTATCCTGACTAGTAAAATACACATCTGGGGGCCGGCCAGGTGGCACAGTGGTTAAGTGTGCATGCTCTGCTTCGGCGGCCCAGGGTTCACAGGTTCGGATCCCGGGCACGCACCGACACACCGCTTGTCAAGCCATGCTGTGGCGGCGTCCCACATAAAGTAGAGGAAGATGGGCACGGATGTTAGCCCAGGGCTAGTCTTCCTTACACACACACACACAAAAATACACATCTGGTCATATATATGCTTTCCAAATTCAGACCTTGTCATTGGGTTTGTTGGTTGCTTGGCTTTATCCCTGCCTACACATATATCAACACGCACAACATGGGTCACCTTGGTAGAAAGATTTAACAATCTGTTATGTATTCTTCCATATTTTTCATTCATGCTCGTAACATTATACAGATATATCCATATGCATATACATGGAAATGTATGTATGTATGTAAAGTGGGATTTTAGCCTTTGTTTTCCAAAAAAAGAAAGTAGATAATTATACTCCCTTTTCTGCCTCTTGCATTTCTTACTCAACAATAACTGGTGGAATGTAGTCACCTTCTATAGCTCTAATTCCCTCATTTTACCGATTGCTCAATAGAACGTAGTCTGCACGCAGTAGAATTCATTCAACCAGTCTCCTCTTGACCGGCATCCACTTTGATCTAGTTTTGTGCCATTAGAAACAATGCTGCAGTAAACACTTGAGTGCCCAAGTCCATTAATACGTCTGCTTTTATTTCTATTGGCATTCTTGGGAGAAGCCCAGTGAGGTTAAATGATATATGTGTTTTTATTTTTAATAAATGCTGTTAGATTACTTCTGCCAAAAACTATAACACTGCACATTTCCACCAGGAATATGAGATATTATTTCCTTTAATTCCCCAGGAGTATTAAGTGTGTAGCTCTTTCTAATCAATGTAAACTGCTATCTCATCACTTCTTAAATTTGCATCCTCCTGGCTACCAGTGCATTTAAGCATCTTTTCATATATCTGTGACCATTTACATTTGCTCTTCTATGACTTTTCCTTAGTCAATTATTCAACAGTGTTTTTCTCTTGTCAGTTTGGAGAAGTACTTTGAATAACATGGACAACTTACCCCTTGTCTGCCATTTGCATTACACTATTTTGTCCTCATGTATTTTGTCCGTTGATTTTAATTGTTTCTATAGCCACACAAAGGTTATTATCATTTCTTTTATAGCATTTAAGTTTCTGATCTTAGTTAAGACGTTATCCCTGACCCCTAAGTTGTAAGATTTTCTTGCAAGAGTATTGATTGTGGGGTTTTTTCTTACACTTGAGTATTTAAGTCATGAGGAACCTACTGTTTTTTGATTTTTTAAAAGCTAAGGTATTATTTCTATTTAAAAAATGCGCTTAAGTGTACAATTTGAGAAATTGTGGTAATTATATATGATAAAGTAATGACAGTCAAGATACAGAACCGTTCCATCACCATAAAGTGTTTTCTTACACTCCCTCACACCCCCAGTGCCAGTCCCCAGCAAACACTGATCTGCGCTCTGTTACTCTAGTTTTGAATTTTTCTATACTGTTGTATAAATAGAATCATCCAGTATAGACTTTCGTGCTTGACTTCTTTCAGTTAACGTAATGTTTTTGAGATTCATCCATGATGTTGAATGTATTAATCATTTGTTACTTCTTATTGTAGTGTAGAATTCCATAATATAGATAAACCACAATTTCTTTATCCATTCACCAGTTTTTGCCTATTGTAGATTGTCCTGCTATAAATATTTGCATACATGTCTCTGTGGATATGTTTTTCTTTCACTTGAGTGAATATCTAGGAGTGGAACTTCTGGGTCACATGGTAAGTGTATGTCATACAGTTAGAGATACTACCCGACTGTTTTCCAAAGTGACTGTACCATTTTGCATTTCAGCCAGCAACGAACAAGACTTACAATTGTTCTATATCCTCACCAATGCTTGTACTCAGTATTTTTCAATTCAGCCACTCTGGTAGGCATGTCATTGTGGTTTTTAATTGGCATTTCTCTGATGATCAGCGATGTTGAAAATCTGTTCATATGCTTATTGGCTACTCATATATCTTCATTTGTAAAATATATAGTCATAAATTTGGTCCTTGTTTTAGAAAGACCTTCATTTTTGGGGGGATGTTTGACTTAGTCTTGAGCTATAAGAGTTCTTTATCTATTCTAGATACAAGTCCTTTGCCTGATGTATGCTTTGCAAAAAAATTTCCAGTCTAGGGTTTGCATTTTTATTTTCTTAACTTTGTCTCTTAAAACTCAGAAGCTTATAATCTGAATGAAGTCCATTTTATCATTTTTTATTTATATTTTATGCTTTTTGTATCTTGTTTAAGAAATCCTAGTGTAACCACAAGTCACAAAGATTTTCTTCAATGTTTTCTTCCAGAAATTTTATAATTTTAGTTTTTACATTTAGACCTGTGATCCACTTGGAATTAACTTTTTTGCATAGTGTTAGGTAAGGGTATAAGTTCATTTTTTTGCATATATCGGAATATATAAGTATTCCAGCACCCTTTGTTAAAAAGACTGTCCTTTCTCCATTGGCTTGCCTTGGCACTCAATTGCCCATATAAGTGTGGGTCTATTTATGGACTCTAATCTGTTCCGTTGGTCTATGTGACTATCCTTAAGCCAATCTTTTTTTTTTTTTATAATTTTTATTTATTTATTTATTTTTTACCCCAAAGCCCCAGTAGATAGTTGTATGTCATAGCTGCACATCCTTCTAGTTGCTGTATGTGGGACACAGCCTCAGCATGGCCAGAGAAGCGGTGCGTCGGTACACGCCCAGGATCCGAACCCGGGCCACCAGCAGCGGAGCGTGCGCACTTAACCGCTAAGCCATGGGGCCGGCCCAAGCCAATCTTGATTGTTATAGATTTATACTAAGTTTTGCAATCAGGTAGTGTAAGTCTTCCAAATTGACTCCTCTTTTCCAAAAACGTTTTAGGTATTCTAAGTCCATTGCCTTTTCATATAAACTTTTAAATCTGCTTGTCAATTTCTTCAAAAAGCCTTTTGTTTGTCACCTTCTCAGACCCTGGAGCATCTCGGATGCAGAACCCAGAACTGGGGGGATGTGACTACTGAGGGGGCCCAGAGTATGCAGTAACAGGGAACAGATTAGCCTTCCTGCCTGAAACAACAACAAATTGGAAAATACATTAAAGAAAGTTTCTCAAGACATTGGACATCGAGTAATGAAGGACAGTGACCCCTGAGAGATGAGAAACAAATGAAGCGAACCCTAAACTGCCCCGGCTATGACCTGCAGAGAGTTTCCAGGCAGCAGCACAGGGAGGGGAACCCGGGGGAGCACAGCATTCTCCCTAAATTGAGGAGAAGGAGCTGGGATCCAGGGGGCTAAGGCAGCTAGAATCAGCAGGGCAGAGCATTGAAGAGGAGAGCACTGCAAGGAGAGAGAATTGCAGAGATCTACGAGAGTATTCTTCAGCACGTGCATGTGAGAAAACTATCAAAAGGATTAGAGGGGAAAGTCTTCCAGGATAATGGGGGGCCAGAGCAGTGCCTGCTCACACCATCTGGAGTGGAAAATCCTCATAATTATAAGGACTGGTAGAATACTGAAAAGTTTTTCCTCAGTAGTGGAGAAAATTTTACCCTAGACTAGGCGTTACTCTGTTCCCTCCTAGCAAAGCTTAAAGCACAACTCAAAAGCATCAAATTGTTTCCAAGTAACTTAAATGCATCCCAAAACGAAGCTTAAGTATATTTATAGGAATGTTATAACATACAGCACCCAAAAAGGAAAAAAACCACAAAGCCTGGTATTTTTCTCTTCGAGTGTTTTAGCAGATAATGTCCTTGCCTAGGCTTAAACTTCAAACTCGTTTCTTAAGCAGTGGCCCTAGTCATAGTTCAGATCTTTTTGTCTTCAACTGAGCCGCTTTGAGTCCTCCGCATATGTGTAGTTTGTGAGTCAGAGATATGGGTACACCCATCCCTCCGCCCCCCGCCACTCTCTTCAGTGGTCACAGCATTCCAGCTTCAATCTTCTGGTCCCCACGTGCACCCCCACAGCTGCTGTGTGCACTGCCATGTGGAGGCAGAGACAACACTTGTAGAGCTTCTGATCTCCCCTCCTTCCTTCTATTCCTCAGACTGAATAATCTCAGTTGGCCTATGTTCGATGTCACTGACTCTTTCTTCTGCCTGCTTACATTTGCATTACATCTTATATTGAGCCCATCTAGTGAATTTGTCATTTCAGTTATTATACTTCTAACTCCAGCTTTTCCATTTGGTTGCTTTTTATAATTTCTATCTTCTTATTGATATTCTCTATTTGGTGACACATTGTTCTCCTGATTCCTTTTGTTCTTTGGACTTGGTTTTCTGTAGCTCTTTAAACATATTTAGAATAGCTGACTTAAAGTCTTAGTCTAGTAAGTCCAAGGTCTAGGCTTCCTGAGGGACAATTTCCATTGGATTCCTGTGTATGGACCATGTCTTCTTTTGTATTGTCTCATAATATTTTTTTCTTGAAAACTAGACATTTCAAATAATATGTATGACAACTCTGAAAATCAGATTCTCTCCACTACCCAGGGTTTGCTCTTGCTGCTTGTTATAGTTTTTATTGTCTGTTTAGTGACTTTTCTGAAATAATTCTTTAAGTCTGTATCTTTGTCATGTGTGGACACTGAAGTCACTACTTATTTAGCTTAGCGATCAGCTAATGATTAGACAGAAATTGGCTTAAATGTCTAGAATCCTTAAGTCTATGGGTATTTGCCCAGCAGCTCTGTGTGCATGTTGGGGCGTGTCCTTGACACTCAGCCAGGTGATTTACAACTCTGCCTCCGCTGCAGTTGCTGCTTGCACAGAGCCTCGAAGTCAATCAGGGGTGAGGACTTGGGACTTGCCTCAAGTCCCAGGTGTCTCCTGAACACGTGTATAGCCCTATGCATGTGTGTGACATTTTAGCCCCTGTGGACATCTCATTTGTTCCTTTAATAGTCTTGTCTTTCTTCTTTAAAAGTTAAGACATTTAAAGCTTTAGATTTTGAAGAGTTCAGCTGTTCTGGGTCATTTTATTTTGTTTGGGATTTCTTTTATATTTCTCCTATAATTCAAGGGTTTTCTAAAAATATGTTTCTTGATTTCCAAGTGATTAAGATTTTTAATCACTCTTTTATTATTTAGTTCCAATTTTTTTGGATTATAATCAGAGAATATGGTCAGAAAAATTTAATGTTTTCTTCATGGCTAAGTCCATTTTTTAAATATGTACATGAGCATAGAAAAATCCAGTTTTGCATTTGAAGTATGTAAATTTCTACACACAGTTATAAAATCAAATTTGAGTATGATCAAATTCCACTATATCATTTCTTCAAAAAAATTTTTTTTCTCAAAGGGAGACTGAAGCCAACTGAAAGAGTGGCCAAAGCTGGAACAATTTGAGCAACAAAATAAATAAAATAGTATGGGGTTGAAACCTAAAATATAAAATAAATATCTGTAAGTACATACTGATATAAATAAATGATTGAATACATAAATAATTAGGGAGAGAATAGACAAATTTGTCATGCAGAATTCCAAATAATTTATGAAGCAACTCTACACTCACGGACATGGAGACTAACTCTCACTTCTTAAGTGTGGGCTGTGCATAGCGACTTCCTTCCAGAGCACAGCATGGAAAGAGGAGGGGAAAATTAACCTTACGGTGGAAAAACACAAACACTACTTCATGCAGGTTAGCACCTATGCGATAAACCACTCTGATAGTACGTTCCCTTGATATGATGTAATGGGAAGGGCACTTTACCTCTGTGGTATTTCTGCCAAAAATCATAACTTCAGTATAATCATGAGAAAAAAATCAGGCAAATCACACTTGAGGGACACTCTACAAAATATCTGACTAGCATGCAAAACTGTCAAGGTTGAGGTGTCAACAAAAATGTCAGAATAAGACCTGTCAAAGTTCTCCCTCCATAGAAGCAATGGGAAACTGGCAAAAACGTTCACAATAAACTTTATTAAAGCTCTATAAATTAATTTAGCATTTGTAGCAACTTTGAGACTATTCCATGAAAAAAACCTTAAAACAAACAAACAAAAAATCCCACTGAATCTCAGCAAAAACAGCAAGGTTTGTGGCATTTTAACTTACCATTTTCCACTCCTCAGCTTTGCAGGCTTTGAACAATAGCAGCCTGCATTCCCAATGTAAGAGGGGGCAGACTGGGGCTGGAGCTCTCTCTCAAAGACTCGCCACCAAGATTGTTACTGGACCAATCTTATGGCTCCCTGGCAGACCTCATGCAAAAACCTGTCTTTATTTGACCTGATTCAAATTATCCCCGTGCTAAAGCTTCACCTTGGAAAGCATTTGTCCAATGTTTTAAAATCTTGGCTTCCTGAGGCAATAACAGTTGGGGCAAACAATAGACTAACCAAAAAGCTTGAAAGGAAAAGCTGAGGGATGAGATGGCCACAGGGGCTAAAATGTCACACACACGCATAGGGCTATACACGTGTTCAGGAGACACCTGGGACTTGAGGAAAGTCCCAAGTCCTCACCCCTGATTGACTTCGAGGCTCTGTGCAAGCAGCAAGTGCAGATGGAGGCAGAGTTGTAAATCACCTGGCTGAGTGTCAAGGACACGCCCCAACATGCACACAGAGCTGCTGGGCAAATACCCACAGACTTAAGGGTTCTAGACATTTAAGCCAATTTCTGTCTAATCATTAGCTGATCGCTAAGCTAAATAAGTAGTGACTTCAGTGTCCACACACGACAAAGATACAGACTTAAAGAATTATTTCAGAAAAGTCACTAAACAGACAATAAAAACTATAACAAGCAGCAAGAGCAAACCCTGGGTAGTGGAGAGAATCTGATTTTCAGAGTTGTCATACATATTATTTGAAATGTCTAGTTTTCAAGAAAAAAATATTATGAGACAATACAAAAGAAGACATGGTCCATACACAGGAATCCAATGGAAATTGTTCCTCAGGAAGCCTAGACCTTGGACTTACTAGACTAAGACTTTAAGTCAGCTATTTTAAATAGTTTCAGCGGCCCGGGCTACGCAGGTTCAGATCCTGGGCGCACACTGATGCACCACTTGTCAAGCCATGCTGTGGCGGCATCCCATATAAAGTAGAGGAAGATGGGCACTGATGTTAGCCCAGGGCCAATCTTCCTCAGCAAAAAAGAGGAGGATTGGCAAAGCATGTTAGCTCAGGCTAATCTTCCTCACAAAAAGAAAAAAAAGAAGAACGATCTCAAATCAACAACCTAAATTTCCACCGTAAGAAACTAGAAGAAGGGGCCAGTCCCATGGCTTAGCAGTTAAGTGCGCGCACTGTGCTACCGGAGGCCCGGGTTTGGATCCCGGGCACACACCGATGCACCGCTTGTCCGGCCATGCTGAGGCAGCGTCCCAGCAACTAGAAGGATGTGCAACTATGACATACAACTATCTACTGGGGCTTTGGGGAGAAAAAGGGGGGGGGAATAGGAGGAGGATTGGCAATAGATGTTAGGTCAGGGCCGGTCTTCCTCAGCAAAAAGAGGAGGATTAGCATGGATGTTAGCTCAGGGCTGATCTTCTTCACACAAAAATAAATAAATAAATAAGTAAAATAAGAAACTAGAAAAAAAAAGACCAAACTAAACCCAAAGCAAGCAGAAAGAAGGAAATAATAAAGTTTAGAGGGAAAATAAATGAAAGAATAGAAAAATAGAGAAAATCAATGAACTTCAAAAAACATCAACAAAATTGAAAACTTTTAGCTAGACTGACCAAGAAAAAGAGAAGACTCAAATTACTAAAATCAGGAATGAAAGAAAGGACATTACTACTGCCCATACAGAAACAAAAAAAATGACAAGGGAATACTATGAACAACTGTAAACCAACAAATTATATAATTTAGGTGAAGCAGACACATCTAGAAAGAGACAAACTACCAAAACTGACTCAAGATGAAATACAAAATCTGAATAGATGTACAATAAGTAAAGTGTTTGAGTTAGTAATCAAAATACTTCCCACAAAGAAAAGCCCAGAACCAGATGACTTCACTGGTGAATTCTACTAAACATTTAAAGGAGATTTAACACCAATCCTCTACAGTCTCTCTCAAAAAATAGAACAGAAAAAGAAGATTCATTAGTTTGATACCAATGCCAGACAAAGACACCACACACACACAAAAAAACTACATGAAAATCCTCATACATTTGCAAAAATCCTCAACAAAGTACTAGCAAACAGAATCCAGCAGCATATAAAAAGGATTATACATCACATCCAAGATAACTCCATAACCAAGTAGAATTTATCCCAGGAATCCAAGGTGTCTCAACATCTGAAAATTAATCAATACAATACACCATATCAATAGAATAATTTTTTAAAAAATGATCATCTCACTAGATGCAGAAAAACATTTGACAAAATTCAACACTTTTTCTTGATAAATTAGGAATAGAAAGGACCTTCCTCAACCTTAAGGGACATAAGGGACAAATGTCCCAACCCATAAGGGACATTTATTAAAAACACACAGCTAACATAATGTTCAATGGCGAAAGACTGAATGCTTTCCCAAAGATCAGGAACAAGACATGGATGTCTGCTCTACCATGTATATTCAACACTGTGCCGGAGGTTCCAGCTACGGCAACTGGTCCAAAAAATAAAATAAAAGGCATCCAGATTGGAAAGGAAGAAGTAAAACTATTTCTATACACAGATGACATGACCTTATAGAAAATTCTAAACAATCCATGCACACTAAAAACTAGTAGGGCTAACAAATGAGTTTATTATGGTTGCAGTATATAAGATTAATGTGCAAAAACAGTGGTATTTCTATATACTTTCAATGAACAATTTGCAAATGAAATTAAGAAAACAATTCTATTTACAATAGCATAAAAGAGAATAAAGTGCTTAGGAATAAATTAAAGAAATGCAAGACTTGTACGCAGAAAATTGTAAAATGTTGTTGAAAGAAATTAGCAGTAGTATATATAATAGTCAAAAAAATAGAAACCACCCAAATGTTCATCAACTGATGAATGGATGAAGAAAATGTGGGATATCCATACAACGGAATGTTATTCAGGCATAAAAATGAATGAAGTACTGACACATGCTACATCATGAATGAATCTTGAAAATAATATGCTAAGTGAGAAAAGCCAGTCACAAAAAGCCACATATTATATGATTCCATCCTTATGAAATGTCCAGATTAGACAAATCTATAGAGACAGGAAGTAGACTAGCAGTTGCCTAGGGCTGAGGAGACGAGGACTCTGTGGGGTGATAAATAAGAGGAACTGGGTTTATTTTAAGGGTGATTTAAATGCTTTAAAATTCATTGTGGTGATGGTTTCACAACTCTGAGGATACACTAAAAAATATTGAATTGTACACTCCAAATGGGTGAATTGTGTGGGATGTGAATTATATCTCAGTAAAGCTTCTACCTCCCAAAATATAAACAACTGTCCAAGTCATCCAAAAGAAGAAAAGTCTGAGAAACTGTCACATTTAAGAGGAGCCCGAGGACACAGCTGAATAAATATAATGTGGTATCCTAGATGGGATTCTGGAATAGAAAAAGGACATTAGGTTAAAAACTAAGAAAATATGAATAAATTATGTACGGTAGTCCCCCCTTATCCACAGGGGATACGTGCCTGAAACCACGGATAGTACCGAACCCTATATATACCATGTATTTTTTCTATACATAGGTAGCCACGATAAAGTTTAATTTATAAAGAGACTAACAACAATATTATTAACATTATAAACTACATTCTATTATAAATTATTATTATATTATATTGTAAATTAACAAAAACAGTGACATTAACAATAATTAATAATAAAATAGAACCATTATAACAATAAATTGTAATAAAAATTACTGTAGATCTCAGCAACCTCAGCATACAATTTTTTTTCTTTATTAAAAGTTGAGCACTTTCACATTTTCACTTAAAGGAAGCACTTGACAGCTTCTCTTTGGCACACCCGAATCGCCAGTGTCACTACCCTTGTGCTCTGGGGCCGTTTCTGAGTAAAATAAGAGTTAGTGGAAATACAAGCACTGCAGATACGACGACAGTTCCTCTGATAACCCAGACTACCGACTAACGGGTGGGTAGCGTTTACGGTGTGGATACTCTGGACAAAGGGACGATTCACATCCCTGGCGAGATGCAGCGGGATGGCATGAGATTTCATCACACTACTCAGAACGGTGCGCATTTTAAAATTTATAAATTGTTTGTTTCTGGAATTTTTCATTTAATATTTTCAGACCACTGTTGACTGCAAGTAACTGAAACCCTGGAAAGCAAAACTGTGGATAAAGGGGAACTATTGTATTTGATTAATAATAACACGTCAATATTGGCGAATTAATTGTGACAAATGTACCATACTATTGTATGTTAATAATAGGAGAAACTGCATATGGGGTATATATAAACTCTCTGTACTGTCTTCACAATTTTTCTTTTATCTAAAACTATTCTAAAATTATAGCATATTTTAAAAACCATCTTCACAATTCTGAGAGAGTTGATTACGGCGCCCACTTTAATTAAATTTTTATCAATTCTCCCTTACTTTATGTATTTAATCACTATTGCTTTTGGTGCACGCATATTTGGTTTGTCATCACACAATTCCTTTTTATCTTGGTAGGCGCTTTTGCCCTTGAATCCCACTGTAATTTTAACAGGGCCATGTTCGCGGGCGCGTGGCGCACACGGTTTCCACGTGACCAGGTCCGGTGGGGTCTGTGACGGACCTTCACTCACCACCTTCACTCCCTGTGCACAGTCTATTCCATCGTCAACACCACTCTGTGGCTTCCAGAACTAGTTTCACCTGCGTCTCGCCTCCCAGCTCGTAAATTTGCTGAGTATTTACTAGAATCCCCCTACCATACCCTCTCTGTTTGAAGAATTTTTGCCTTTGTTGTCTCATTTCACAATGTCAATCTATCCATTTCCATTTATAGATATTCTGTTGTTCACCTCGTTTTCCTGGTTTTCCCCAACTTCAGTTCTCTACTCTTTTTTTGTGGTCAGTTATTTCCTTAGTATTTTCTTAAAATAAAGCATGTGAGTGATATACTCCAACTTGAATAAAAAGAAATATTTTTAGATCCATTTTTAAGGCGTTCACCACTTCAGAAGTCACAGGGATTCTGAGGTTCATCAACAATATAAGAATCATCAAGGAAGTGAGAATGATTCAAACTGTCTCTCTATCCTTGATTTCTTCAGAAGGATAGGAAGACCTATTTCCTGTGTGGGAGAGGTAGAGGTTTTCTCTTCCGTGAAAGACTCTTAGAAATCATCAGGGGTGAGGGCAGAAATAGGAGGTTGCTGGAATTTACCTGCCAAGCAGCTAGAAAGTGTTTGGTGCAAATGTGAGTGCAGTCAGCATGACTGAAAGGGCAGCCTGGCCTGTTGGAAAGGGAGTACTTAAGACAAGTAAAGCCGAGTCCCACACACTGGCTGAGGGAAGGAGCCAGCCGGCTGGCCCCGGTGCTCTCATTTCAGAGACCTCGCCAAGCAAGATTTGGTTTTTCAAATAGCCTCCCTCGTAGAAAGAAGTTATGCCTCAATAAAAATGAATTCTTCTTCCACTCGCACTCAGATTTATTTTAATGCGTTGTTCCAAGGGTCTGATTCCACAATAAAGGAAGGGGAAAGGAGAGGAGCGAAGAAAAGGAGCCAGGGAGAAGTTTCCATGTCTGTCTCCGTGTGAATTCACTAGGCCTTGTAGGAACCACCTGACCTGAGGTTACGTGGGAGAACGCACCACTTGTAGTTTTCCAGAAAGAATGTCCAGAACCTACAGATTTAATAGAGCCAGAGAAAGACACACAGATAAACTTTAGGACCCCTGACAAGCTTAACTGAAGATTTTACCCCCGGACAAGGGGGTGAGTTACTTCAATATTTCCTTCCTACATACTGATGTGCATTGTCCCAGCCCTTTAATGCAACATTCGCGGACCACTGGACTGGGCCCCAAGGACTCACTGTAATTATTAGTACAATCACATTTTTTCCGATTTCAAGGAAGAGCCTAGGGTATATTTTTGATTATAAGGTAGACTCAGCATTTGGCCCTATGTATTATGAAACATCTCGGCCAAAGTCAAACAGGTGAGTCCCAGGACCAGGAGGCAGTATTCATATGTTCTTATAGTAAGCAATTCAGCTCCTCTTATCCTCAAATCTGCCCTCACTGCGTCCATTGAACACACATCTGCGCCATTGTTCTCACTTGCACGCTCTGACGGGAAGCCGTGTGACTTGATCTCTCACACATTATAGGTGTCTCATTAGGATTATCATTTAAAATGTGGGGAACAAGGCACACTCCAGGGTGCCACATATTAACATTTTATCTTTTCTCTTTAAAACAATCAGAGCTAAATGTTTTTACAGATAATCCCAGATCTCATTACAGAGGAGTAAATGCATACTCTAATGAACCACTTTTCAGATTCCTCAATAACCTAGCTTATTAACATTTTCCTCTTCTCTTTTCCCATTTTCACATTTCACCTAGTTTCCTCACCTTTAGAAATGCAGCTGGAGCATCTCTGTCTTGTGTACCCTTGGCTGTGTTCCCCTGACTTCGCTTCCAGAGATGATTTCTCTGCTATTTACTTAATGCCACCCACACAGTCACACTCATAACACAGAGTTTGCCTGGGGTGGGCTGTCAGCAGTTAAGGTCTTTATAATTTTCATGCTTTGCACTGTGTTTTGGAGAGGGAAGAAATCAATGAAGCTAGTCACTGCTGCCCTTGCCTCCCCGTCAGGTATTATTATTATTATTATTGAGAAAGATTTGAGTCTGCAGTTGGACAGACTCTCCTGCTTTGGAGGGCAAAGATGCCGCATGAGTGAAGAAGTCCATAGATTTTCTTGTCCATCCCCCTGCCTCTGGGAGAGATGGGATTGGTTCTAGAGTTCCAGAGTGTTAGTTTTCCCTCCCTCCATGAGAGAGTTCAACTGTATGCTCAGCCTCATGCTTCAAGAGGAAGTTTTCTTAGTGTAGCAGAAACTCTTGGGTCCTCCGCCAGCCCCCAGCCTGAGCCAATCATCATCCTTCCTCAGGAATATAGATTGGGACTGCATAGCAAGATCCCCAGCATGTAAACCCAGGTATTGCTGGTGGCCGTGCCTTCTACCAGGTGAACTGGAGAACAGAGGAAGCAAGGACATGGAGTGAGGAAGATGTGCAGAGAGGAGTTGAAATGAAGGCAAAGAGGGGATCCTCTTTGGTGACATCCATGTCTTTGGTTCCATTCTTTTCTGAAACCCAGCTGCATGACGAATCCATGAGCTACTCTTATCCTTATAATGAACCCTCCTCACTTATTTTTCCCTTAAACAGCTCTAGTAGGCTTCTGATGCAAACAATAGGGTCTTTATTAATAAACATATCTAAGTTTTAAAGGATTATTATTATTCTCCTCTTCTTTCACCTTTTCCCACTTAATTGCTTGGCTTTTGCCTTCATGGTTTTTGCTGAGCATGCTCACATGCACTTGTGTGCTGTAAGTAGATAGGTTAGTCCATATGGGAAAAAGATCCATTTATCCTCTTCATAGACTAGTGTGGGGAATAGCACTTCAGAACCTCCCTTGGTGAGTCACCTGCACCCCCTTCTCAGGGCAGTCGCTCTTCAGCACTGGTCTATGTGGAAATGCAAGGCTGGTGTCGCAGGATGTTTCATTTTTTTCCAAAAGAAATCAGAAATCTGAATTTTTATGAGAAATCTCTTGATTTTGAAATATTGACTCAATTTGCATTTAAAAATGTAATAGACCAACCAAAAAAAAGAAAAAAAAACCCACAAAACAGTCTGTGGGCTGCTGGAGATCTCTATGGTAGATCCTTGCTATTCATAGTATGGTCTGAAAACCAGAAGCGTTGGCATCACTCAGGAACTTACTAAAAGTGCAGAATCTCAGGCCCACCCCAGACCTGGTGTATCAGAATCTGCCTGTTAACAAGGTCTCCAGGCCATCTGTCTGTACGTTAAAGACTGAGAAGTCCTGGCTTCATTCACTTGTTCACAAACTGGGCAGCACAGTGAAATTACCTGAGCAGCTTAAAAAAGTACCGATGTCTGGGTCCCACTCCCAGAGATTCTGTGTTAATTAGTGAATGCAGCCTAAAGCTCCGTAAGTGATTTTAACGTGCAGCAAATGTCAATATCCACCTTGGCCTGTGAGCTGGTGACCCCCCATCTGGAGTCTCAAGACCCTCACAGAAGTTGTAAATCAAAGGTCCACAGATATTTTCAGAAGATTTATTATTTTTGGCGCAGAACAGTGTTTCAAAAAAATTTTTAATTTTATTGTCCTAAATTAGAAGATAGGACTTTCTTAAATGCTGCAAAGAAACATTAAGTATGAACATCTTAGAAAAATAAACTATTAGAGTCCAAAATACTCAATTACACAGTACAAAGACCCCAAACACACAGCACTAGCCAAAGCCTGCATCCTAAACGATCTCAGACATCTGAAAATTCCTGTCCTTTGAAAATATAGCCAAAGGAGGAGAGAGGGCGACAATAGCAAAACCACCACAGTTGAACCCTGAGACAATGGACCCCCAAAGTCAGAGTACAGGAAACCATCTTCTTTTAAATGTCAACATCTAATCTCGCACTCTGATCATTATTCCTATATTCCAGCAGCTAAAACAATCTTTTCTGTTTGTGTCTGTGTGTATGTATAAAATTCTTCCAGTGTGACAAACTGCAAACAAAAAACAAACCCACAATTCTTTACCCTCCCCGTATCTGTGCTCTTTGCAATGTGACTTTGTGGCTCCTCCCCTCAAGAGGTAGAGTCTATTACCCACCCTTTGAATCTGGTCCGGCTGAGTGAGGTCCAGGGCAGTTCTAGAATGGGCAGAAGTGATGTGCCAGTTCTGAGCCTAAGCGTCAAGAGATCTTGCTCACTGCTTCTCTCTCTTTTGGACCCCTGCTACTGCAATGTGAGCAAGCTGGATTAGTGGAACTTAGAGAAGACCCAAGGCCTTGCTAGACCAGCTGCCAGCCAGCTGACCCCCAATATTTGAGAAAACCCAGCCGGCATCAGTAGAGTCACCTACCTGGCCCACAGCTGACCAAAGATGCATGAGCAAGCCCAGTCAAGACCAAGGAATCACCCAACCAGCCCACAGAATCATGAGATACATAAATGCTTGATTTGTTTTGGAGTGATTTGTTACACAGCAATAACTAACTGACATACTCAGCCTAGAGAATTTCACCTTAGATATTGAAGTTCTAAAGAAATAGAGTCTAAAAAAGAATAACTAGAAAACAGTTAAGCTGAACTAGAAAAGACTAAGGAAAGAATGACAAGGCCCTCTTCTCCACTTTGCTCCTGCCATCGGGCCGTCTTGGGAATGCTGTGTTACTTTGCTAGGCCAAGGAGCTGAGCAGAAATGAAGCCAGCGGGCTGGAGGTGGTGCATATTCAGAGGATGTCCCTAATGACCAGCATCTGACAGTGATTTCCCATCTACTTCCTAATTCTGCCACCACTATTGCTCCTTTTATATTTCCCTCTCAATGTTATTGAGCATCTTAATCTGAAGACCAAATTTAAATGTGAACAATGGATCATGTTCTGAATAACACCAAGTATATGGATTCAGACTTAAATAATTCTTATGACTTAGTAAGAATTACCATCTGAACCACACCTGTTGGTGGTATTGATCTACACACCATTGTTCTCAGGTATGTTCATCTTGTAAAGTTAGTATGATTTCCAAAAGATAGTAGCATTACATGTCCTAAAGTTTTCTGCAACCTTGCTAAGAAAACTGAACTGTTTCAGAAAAACTGCTTTCAATATTCTTGCTAGTTCTGAAAATCAGTTTAAAATTTAGCTCAAATGGCAAAAGAAAACAGAAAAAGAAAGTCAGCATTTAAAAATACCACATGTACCGCAAACTTGGTCCTCTCCCTCCTCTAACAAATTAGGAGTGGTGTTCAGTCACTTTACAGTAGGTAGCTTTGTGAAAAAGAAAATTATTTGCATAGCTCCCTGTCACAGAGATTTCGGCATATTCCTCCCAGCCTTCGTAGCTGACTTGAGTTTGCCAAGAAGGGAACAATAGGCTATCCATGCTTTTGAGGAAGGTTAGTGGCTGCATATGGTAAGCAGCGGCCCAAAGATTAAGAAGATCCACGTTGAGAAGCCAGATCTATAGCAGTCTCACCTCCAGGTAAATAGAAGACTAAGGAAATTGCTTTTTACTCCTAATAGTGAGGCCAGCAAACTAAGTATGTGACATACATATGGATCTTTGTCGTAGACATTATGAAGGATAGAGAAACCATTTCCGACGTAGTCCTGCTGTCAAGGAGCTACCAGTCTGACTACGGAGACAAGATGGACATACCTGAGAACAATGGTGCGCCAATCGACGCTGCCAGGAGGTGTGGTTCAGATAGAGAATGGTGCCAGAGTCACCAGATTAGAAGCAAAAGGGTCACCATGAGCTGGCCAGTAGGGGAAGGCTGTGGGAGAAATCCAGCAGCCCTCTGGAGAGATCGACTGTTTGTTTATTTTTGACAGCATTATTGAGACATAATCGACAAATAAAAATTGTATATATTTAAGATGTACAATTTGATGTTTTGATATACTGTGAACATTGTGAAATGATTGCCACACTCAATCTAACATATCCATCACCCTGCATAGTTACCATTTTTTTCCCTTTTTTTCTGCTGAGAACTCTTAAGATCTATCCTCTTAGCAACTTTAAAGTGTACAATACAGTATTGTTAACTATAGTCACCATGCTGTACATCAGATCCCCAGAAGTTATTCACCTTGCATAACTGAAACTCTGTACCCCTTGAACAATAGCTCCACCGTTTCCTCCTCCCCCAACCACCATTCTACTCTCAGCTTCTATGAGTTTGACTATTTTAGATTCCACATATAGGTGGAATCATGCAGATTGTGTCTTTTTGTGTCTGGTTTATTTCACTTAGCATAATGTCCTCCAGGTTCATCCATGTTGTCGAAGATGGCAGGATTTCCTTCTTTTTTAAAGCTGAATAATATTGCTGTGTGTGTGTAGGGGGGGTGTATACATATATATATCACATTTTCTTTATCCATTTATCTATTGACAGACATTTAGGTTGTTTCCATATCTTGGCTATTGTGAATAACGCTGCAATGAACATGGGAGGGCAGATATCTCTTTGAGATACTGATTTCATTTCCTTTGCATATATACCCAGAAGTGAGATTGCTGGATCACATGTTTTAATTCATTTGCAGAACCTCATACTGTTTTCCGTGATGGCTGTACCAATTTACATTCCCACCAATAATGTACAAGAGTTCCCTTTTCTCCACATCCTCACCAACACTTGTTATCTCTTGCCTTTTGGATAATAGGCTTCTTAACAGGTGTGAGGTGATATCTCATTGTGGTTTTGATTTGCATTTCCCTGATGATTAGCAATGTTGAGCATCTTTTCATGTATCTGTTGGCCATTTGTGTGGAAGATCCTGTTTATTAAATACTCCTTTAGAAGTATGTCCTGGGTATCTGTCTCTCTCTCTCTCTCTCTCACACACACACACACACACACATATATGCTGTATTTGTCTCATCAAATTATCCCTGTCTCCTGAGAGTCTCAGGAGAGATAGCTGTGTAGTAGGTCACTGTTGTCATATCTTCACATTATCTTGAGCTAGACACCACCCAGGACAGGTGAGCTCCCAAAGAAATGGTTGCCAGTGTTATCAATGAGACAAGAGCAGCCCAGACACATGAACCAGGAACACACACAAAAGCACCTTTTGATAAGTTCCTGTGAACAGCAATTCTTAGAAAGCTTCTATGGGATGCCATCTGGATGCCCAACTATCACCATGATAAAATCGCACTTGCTTCCACCCTAGCCATGCACATACCTTATAATTATCTATACTCCCAAGTTATCTGAGCCTTTATTTTTAAAAATTAAGGGAAACTTCATCTTTCCACATTTGGTTTTCAATACAGTTGTAGCGCATTTTCCAAAATGCCAAGTAATCTAAAAGTAATTTACATCTGAGCTAGGAATACGTTGGATTTTTAGGATATTTTCCTTCTTACTTCCCAAATTGTGCTCTGACTAATCTAGCAGTAAAAT
The DNA here is from genome assembly GCF_020826845.1 of Diceros bicornis minor. NCBI lineage: Eukaryota > Metazoa > Chordata > Mammalia > Perissodactyla > Rhinocerotidae > Diceros > Diceros bicornis. The sequence continues at coordinate 1,731,711 of NW_026691866.1, forward strand.
TAGTTAAATATTCAACTAGGAACAAACTGCATGATTAGAAAGGATAGCTGTGAAGTCTGGAAGGAAACCAGACTGATTTAAAATTTATCAAGAGATAATTTAATTCCATGCAATGAGCATTTCCTGCACTACCAGGGAACCGATCATCATTCAGACACAGCCCATGTGGAGCTATATTAAGGGGTGATCATTCAGAGGCCTCACTAATTTTTACATCCAAATCCAACCCCATAGTCGTAACAGCACAGACCAGCCTGCAGACAGCAATTTCACCTCTCAGGTTATTAACATGAGCCTCTCCTTCGAGCTTCATCCAGCAGACAACTGCCTAGCCTTATTACAATCAACCTGAAACGTGCTGCATGCTGCATCTCGCGGCCTTAACTAAAGTACACCAATCATCCAATTACACCGCATGATTTCTCAAACCTCTCTTGAAGCAAGCCCCTAGAAAACCAGGAGGAAAAATCAAATTGAAGAAGGAAGCCCCAGGATCTCAACAGGCTCTAACCGCAAGGGCTTCAATTTGCTCCTGGGTGTATAAGGGGTAGAAAGGAAACAAGATTCTTTACCTCCTGCGTGGTCTTCATCAGGCAGGGGACTCGGCTCAGCCAAAGAAGGTTAGTGTGAAGCTGCTCACCCACGCCTCATTGTGCGGTCACACCTGGCCTCTCATTGTCTCTCTCCCTCTGGGCTGACCAAGCCGGGTGCCCTCACCCCGGCTAATAAAACACAAATCTTTGAGAGGAAACAGCTCACTTCGCTGACTACGTCATTCACTAGCTAGACCATCCTTTACGTTTGATAAAGGGACCTGCAAAAGAGATCTTCTGCAGAAGATGTACGTCCAAATGTCTCTTTACCAATGAGAACCAGGTGTCCATGGCGAGACTCCTGGAGAAACGTAACCAGGGCTTTCTGAATCCCTGCGCCGTGGCTGACACAATACAAAGCACTCAGTGCACGTGACCACATCTCATCTTAACCGCTCTACGTGGGGACCTGGAAGTTCAGATTGGGTCAGTAATTTGCTTACAGACAGGCAGGAGGTAAGGTGCAGAATCAGAAAATGCTGTTGGACAATTTGAGAAAACAAGTTCAGGTTCCAGTTCTTCTCAGAGGCCGGTGAGACACGGTTGGGAGTAGCGCCCCGGAAGCAGACCAACGTGGGTTTGAATTCTGATTTTACCACTTTATAGCTCTATGACCTTGACAAAGCTATTGACCCCCCCGAGCCTTGGTTTCTTCATCACTAAAATGGAGATACTCCCCTCTGCCTTATAAAGTTGCAATGAGGATTAGATGAAGTAATAATTCATGCAAAGTACTTAGCACATTATCTGGCACTCAAAGTATTCAGTCGGTGCTGGCTATTATTATTTATTACACTATTTTTCTTGGTTTAACCTTCTTTCAATCCTTACTGGGGTAGCTTGAGAGCTTTAGCTAAAGCAACTTCCAACAGATGGATGTAAGAAGCAACCGGAGATCATTTGCGACGATGGCGATACAGCAGTAGTTAAATCAGAATTACCACCCAAACTCAACCAGGCAGGAGGGATCGGGTAGGAAATCTGGTCTATTGTTTTCTCCTTATCGGAGGAAGAGCTGTGCTCCTGGTGATGCTGGAGCAGGAGGCAGAGGAATGTAGAGCTGAGAGGAAGGGG